>NC_138776.1:130510572-130693072 GCF_965119305.1 Pelophylax lessonae
CTTAAATTAACAATGTTTATACATTGTGATATTTTCAGAGACTAAAGCTTTAAAAATGTTTAGTGTATTTCCTGAACATTCACAAAATACTTTATCAGCACTTTAACAGACACCATTCTTGATATAAAAATGGGTTTGTCTATATTTAACTCTACACAAAGAAACCTATTTCGTTAATTTGAATTTTAAATCATGCCTTTTTTTCTTTTCCTTTATTTTTTTGTTTTAATACAACACATTTAAGCAACTAACTGCATTCATTATAATTCCTTTAAAGAAAAAAAAGAAAGCAAACTCACATTACTGAGACTGTGTCTTTTAAAACACAAATATTTACACTGAATCCAGTTAGTTTGTAAAACTGTAAATAAGAGCTTTTGTACTGGCCTGGTATTTATTTACATTGCTTTGTAATATAGTCTTTTAAAATGGCAATCTTGTACAAAAGAGAAACGTGTATGTAATTTTATGGGATTGAAGCTTTGAGCTGTTTTTGTGTACCACATGCTGGCCGTAATGTGTCAGTACAAGAGCAGATTCATTCATTTCAGATACGACTTGGCCCTGATAGAAAAAAGTACTTGATGTTTCATGTGCGATCTTCTGGTGTAAAAGTGCACCATTTGGCAAGACTGGTATCAATCTTTAACTTCAGCACATGATGGACAGATTACATTTTTTTGTTTTGTCAGGTATTCAAAGCTAATTTTGATTTTTGTGCCTGTTAAAAACAAAACTATATTCATTGTTTAATCCCCCTTTGGTTACCAGTGTAAGGAATCTGTGACAGTGGGCTTTTGTTTGATTTAGGCAGTCTCATACAAGATTTGGGATTGTGAAAAAGGTTAGGAGGTCAAATGCACCTGTCAGATTCTGATCTCAGAAGTGTCTCAGACTGATTCCATCTTCATAAGCCCAAAACTGTTCCAGGACCATTTGACTTACAAACAAGAAATTTTATGAGAGCCACACAACCTGGAGATGCGTTGTTCTTTAAAACGCACTTTGACAACAGCGTTTATACAAATAAATGGTTCTCTGATTAGTTGTGGCTTGTCCTGTCAGAACCATTTCTGCTGGCATCCACCATAGTCACATCTTTCCTGGTAATGTTACTGGGGACCCACAGATTGTAAACGAATCATTGTTAGAGCAGCAAAAAGAATGGGGGCAAGGATAGGATCTCAGCAGATCTCTGCCTGAGTGAGGAGTGTTTGTGAATGACAAAAGGAAGAATAGTGGTACACCTGTCTTTAAAGCGGAGCTCCAGTCACCATGATCAGTTTTATTTTTTCTAAAAGCATCCCCATGATTAGCCCAGATTGTAAATTACTATGTGAATACTGTTGCAAATTGTGCGTTTTTTTTTTTTTTTTTTTTAATTACCTGATCTCGGAAGCAGGCAGGGACCATCGCAGTTGTGGGCATCTGAAGCCCGCTCGTGTCTATTCCTGAGATTAGATGCAGCTGGCTACCCAGCATGCACCTCCTGGTATCACGCCAGCGCAGTAATGACACTACATGGCACAGTTTGCGGATTGCATTTTGCCATAGCTATGGCAGTGGGAGTTCCCGCCCTGTTATGGCAACCTGTCAATCAAAAAAGAATTAGGCGATTTCCCTTGCACTCCTGGAAGCGATGATGCCGATATCCCAGGAGTCCAAGGGAACCACCTGAAGATGACAAAGCCTAGGTGGCTGGGACTGGAAGTGCCGCCGACATATTAAAATAAAGGTATTTATTTAAACCATAATAATAAAAAAAATCATTTAGGGCTGCACTGCGGGTGGGCATGTGAATGAAAGCAACCTGCAAAAATGGGTGGAACTTGGCTTTATTAGCATAGTAGGGGCATATAGGAAAATGTTTGACTTCCAAGAAACCTAAAATCTACCTTATTCAAAATAATGCGCTTAATTGTGTGTTTTTAATACATCCAAAAGTATAAATAAGCCCTTGAGTTGGCCATAAACTGTTGGCTTTCTTTTGTTTACCCTACTAAAAGCCCTCTGCTGAGCTGTTGTATTATGACAACCGCTGCCAGAGTTTGTCAGAATACCCAAACGGCGGGCAGCTCCATCTGATTGGATGCATCTTCTGTCTTTCCAGCAGGCTCTTTTAGACAAAATTTTATTGACTTTTCCTGAATGTAGCTGCCAGGGCCACCTACTGAGCATTTTTTGGCTGGTTCATCGGGAACCGGCTGTGATATTTGCTCAGTGTATGGCCAGCTTCAATGTATTTAACTGTATAGAATTTGGAGACTGCTTGGGTCATCAGCCTTAAAATATAGAGAACAGCGTTAAGTTTAGACTTAGTACCAGTCTGATGTTGGTTGATTCTGGCCAGTGTATAGGGAAATGTCAGCAACATTTAACTGATTGTAGCCAAGCAAGCAGATTTCTTTTCTGGTGGCTTTAAATGACTAAAAACTTCCAGATTGTGTAGTTTGCCTGCTGTTTTTTCAGGTATGGATAATACCATTTTTTCTTGTTCCTCAAGACCTCTTCCTAAACAATCCTAAATCCTGTAGTTTGGAAGAACAGGTACGTTTGACCAGTGATTGGAAAAGTTTTGGTTACAATAATGTGCCTGATTTATTTAAAATGCATAGGAATTCATGTTTTGTTTTGTTTGTTTTTTAACAATGAGATTTGCGATGGTTTTCATCTTTGCCGATTTTAAGGTACCTCTATGACCCAAAGTACGCACATTTCGCCTTTTTTTTTAGTTTTTTTTTTTTTAGTTTTTTTAATAATGTAAACTTTTGTAAAGTAACAAACACTAAATATATATACATTTTTTTGGCATAAATCGATTTAAACATCTTGTTCGTTTTTTTTTTTTTTTTTTGTTCATAGAAGCCTAACAGGCATCCTTGATCCATTTTGACACAGCACTGCAGCCTCACCAAAGGGAATTAAGGGTGCAATTCTTTGATGCCATATCCAAACCTTCAGAAGTAGAAGTGTGACCTATAATTTTATGGTTGCTTTGATATGAGTCATTGTATTTGGGTGCAAAAAGATTTGTTTTTAAGCAAATGAACATAAAATTTACATACACTGTTGGTTCTATAGTAAATTGCATCTCCTCTATTGCCATAATGTATCTTTTAACATTCTGCAGGGCTAAGGGAATTTAAGACCCCAGACATCCAGAGTATCCTTACTGCTATTGTACTAGTTCAGTTGTTTTTGGGGTACCCCAGGTCAACCTTGTAGCAGCAGGGGGAGTGACGGATGATATTGTGGGGGTCTAATCCATGGTTTTTTTTTTTTGCCCAGGATCCATTTGCTTCTGATGACTGATAGAGCTTGAACTTAGGGTAAAAGCTACATTTTGACTGTTTTTGTTTTAGGACTGTCTTTCTGTGTCCAAATGCAGTGGAGAACATGACATAACCTGGTGGATATGTTTCAGTTGGTGAACTTATATATATACTGTATACACTTTGCTTTGGAGTTAGTCTGTAGCATTGAATGACTGTGCTATGTGCTTTCCTGTGTTCAGTAATACAAATATGTGCATTTGTCAAATTATTGAAAATTGTGATGTTGAAAAATAACTTTTATTGTAAAAACTATGGAATAGGTTTCATAGAATTTTTACATTTGTGCCTGCCTGCTCTATTAAACTTTTTGTGATGTAAAAGCGTTTTTTTTTCTTCTTTGTTACACTGAAAAGATCTAACACCACAACAGCAAACCAACCTCCTGGCTTGTACTAAATCTGGTGTCTCAGGCTAAAATTTGGCCGGGCCAGCAGGAACCTGATTGTACTGTTAGCTGTGAGCACTTTCTTGTATCTGATGACTCCCCTTGTGAGAGAAACTGTGCAGGCCAAGTAGTAAAAGTTACCTCTGTGCGAAGTCCACTGGGCACCATTTGAAATCACTGCTTTCCATCAGATTACAGGAACACCCACCCCCCTGTCACCCCCCTCCCCCAGGCAAAACATCTCGTCTTCATGTTAATCAGAACAAGGGCCTCTTCACCACATCCCTGGCCTAGTGGGTGGGGGGGTCATATCTAAACTCCAAGATAGAGGTCAAGACGTGACACAGATTCTGAATTAGATTAAAGGTCTGGGATTTGACTAGGCCATTCCAAGACATTTACTGTAAATTTTTCTCTTTAAGGCACTCCAGTGTAGCTTTAAAGGTATGTTTAGGGTCACGGTCCTGCTGGAAGTTAAACCCATGCCCTAGTCTCAAATCTCTGGCAGACTGGTTAGGATTGAAAGAAATCTGGATAGCATTAAATCTAGGGCAACTCTTGAAGAAATCCTGTTTCAGTTTTCCATTCCTTGCCAATGAAAACCATCCCCATAGCATAATGCTGCCACCAACATGTTTCACTTTAGGGAGGGTGTTTTCAGGAAAATGGTAAGTGTTGGGTTTGTACAGACAGGTGTTGATTTGCTGAAACAAGAGTTCTAAAACTTGGCACAGCTTTGCATAGAAACCAATCAGGTTCCTGTTGTGTTTTTCTTTTTCTTTCCAAAGCTTAATTGAACAAGCTAAAGTTAGAAACTGGCTACCATGCACAGCTGCACCAGATTTTGCACACTCCAGTTTTAATTAATCAACCCCCGATAGTGTTCCCATAGTTTCAAGCCTCACCTCTGCAGCAGATTAGGAAGGAAGAAGAGTGCAGACAAGCAAGCCCTGGCTCACTTATTTTTCCAGCGGCACGCCTCCTAATCAGCTTGGGAAGTGAAGCTCAAAATCGCTCAAGCCTCATCTGCTCTGATTGTGTGTAGGTCTTCTCCCTTGAGTGAGGGTGGGGGGTGCCAGAATGAGTCTTTGCCCTGGGTGAAAATGTCTAGCATGTGGGTTTATTACTACGAAGGTCCAAAGTAGTGGCTAAACCAGAAGAAAAAAAATACTAGCTTTCAATTGACTGCCATCCACACACATTATCCAAAATCTGCAGCCCCAGTCTCTACTAAGTGCCACACTGAAAATATGCTGTATCTTTAAAATCTAGAGCTGTACATCCATTTTCCAGACTTCATTACAGAATGGAAGATAATTTTACACAAGTGCCAGCAAAGTCTATAATCTATTTTTCAGTAATCATCAAAAATCACTTGTTCTTTTCTACAATTAAATAAATGGCCATGAAAGTTATAATTTTGAAGCCCGTCTAAATCACTTCTTGAAATGAAATCTCATGTAATAGTAAAAAACAATTTCTGATTGCAGCAGTATAAGAGGAGATGTCTTGAAAAATGAGAACAAACCACATCTAGTGTCATATCCTTATTTTAAAAGGTGTGATTTACTATAATGGAATGGGTGACCCTTGGCAACCAGATTTGTTCAACTTGCAGAACTTCAGCACAAGCTAAAAACATTGTAGAGAAACTTTTTAGTATCGAAGTGTTTTTGTAAAAACAAAAAAACTTATAACAGTAAACTGTAAAACCAGTGTAACTCTCAGCTAGGTATAGACCTTCAATGTTATATCCTACTTTCTTTCTCACTGGGCTTATGGGACAGTCTTCCCTTCATATAAATTTAAATTTGCCCACACCTCCCTATCACCATTAGTTCTCAACCCACAGTTTACCCTGGGTCTCACCCCGTAGTTTAAATAGTAACAAAATAAAGTTTTTTTTTTTTTTTTTTTTGAGAATTGCAAATATATGTAAGGGTAATAGTGTATTGTCTATACAATTATTGCAAGAGAAATACCAGCTTCTGGACAGAACTTTATCGCAAATCTTTCACTTTATAACTTCTCTACAATGGAAGCATGACCGCGTTGGAAATTTTGTGCAGGAATTTAATAAACGTTTTGGTCATATCTCAGTATTTTATGCTGTTAACATCTACATCACCAAAACTGCCTTACATGGCAAAATGACATAAACTCAGGACGCATGGCACAAGATAGCAAGTTATGCCTCTAAATCTTCTATAAATATGTCTATCATTAAAGACCATTATAAAATACTGCTCCGATGGTATATGGTTCTGACCAGATTGGCCTCGTTTGTCCCAGGACCCTCTGCATTATGTTTTTGAGGTTGCAGTTAGGAGGGCACACTCTAACAGGTATGGTGGACAAGTCCAAAAGTTAAATGTTGTTGTATATGCATCTAACTTAATTTATTCGTTGTGACCCAAAAGACCCATTGTGTGAGCCATTTAGGCTGGCAGAAGGGGTGCTAGTCCTTAACATCCACCACTGTGAGTGCTGGTCTGGGAGGGAGCTCGTCCCGGCTTCTCTGTTCACGGAGTATGGAGGAAGATCTCCTTGTGGCTGCACATCTGAACAATCTCATCAATTAGTATGTGGCAACCTCAGCCTAGACTCCAACCAGACCATGCTCCCAACACATTTTGCTCTGCCCCTCAGAGCTTAATCATGGGGATGGAGATTACAGGGGGAGTTTTTATACATCAACTGTCATACTTAATGGAAACAGAAATGCCAGGTGTGTGCAAGTCAATTCATAAAGGCTATAGAGCTCTGTGAAAAACATTGCAGATTGAATAACATTGAAACAGATTGAAAAACATTGCAGTCTGAATATTTAAAAAACTGCTGATCTACTGGGATTTTCGCACACAACCATTTCTAGCGTTTATAGAGAATGGTCCGAAAAAGGGAAAACATCCAGCGAGTAGCAGTTGTGTGTGGGAAAATGCCTTGTCAGTGGAGAATGGACAGACTGGTTTGAGATGATAGGCAACAGTAACTTAGTATGTGATGGAACGGAAGTTTTGCATTATTGATGTGCAGCTCATAAATCTGCAGCAATTGCATGATGCTATTATGCCAATATGGACCAAAATCTCTGAGGAATGTTTCTAACACCTTGTTGAATCTATGCCATGAAGAATTAAGGCAGTTCTGAAGGCAAAAAGGAAAGTCCAAACTGGTACTAGCAATGTGTGCCTAATAAATGCCACAACCTACCTGCGTATTGTTGCTGACCATGCCCTTCCCTTTATAACTTCAGTGTACCCATCTTCTGATGGCTACTTCCATGTGCATGTCATAAAGCTCAACTCATCTCAAACTGGTTTCTTGAACATGACAATGTGTTCACTGTACTCCAATAGCCTCCACAGTCACCAGATCTTAATGCAAAGGAGCACCTGTGGGCTGTGGTGGAACAGGAGATTTGCATCGCGGATGTGCAGCTGATAAATCTGCAGCAACTGCGTGATGCCATCATGTAGATATAATTCAAAATCTCTGAGGAATGCTTCAAACACCTTGCTATGCCACAAAGAATCAAGGCAGTTCTGAAGGCAAAAGGGGGGTCCAACCCGATACTAGCAAAGTGTACCTAATAAAGTGTCTGGCTGTGTTTATATGTATTTACACAGTGAAAGTATTCACAGCGCTTCACTTTTTTCCACATTTTGTTATGTTACAACTTCATTCGAAAATGGAATAAATTTGTTATTTTCTTCCAAATTTTACAAACAATATGCCATAGCAAGCTTGTAGCATCATACTGAAAAAGACTTGAGGCTGTAATTGGCGACAGCTGCTTCGACAAGTATTGAGCAAAGGCTGTGAATACTTCTGTACATTTTTTTTATTTTTAATAAATTTGAAAAGATTTCAAACAAACTTCTTTTACGTTGTCATTATGGGGTATTGTTTGTAGAAATTTTAGGAAAATAATGAATTTAATCCATTTTGGAATAAGGCTGTAACATAATAAAATGTGGAAAAATTGAAGTGCCGTTAATACTTTCCGGATGCACTGTGTGTGTGTGTATATATATATATATATATATATGTGTATATATATATATATATATATATATATATAATTCTAGGACAATATCCCCCCAGACATAATCCCTCCTGGACAATATCCCCCCTCTAACCCTAACCCTATGTCCTGGGGGCATGTTTTCCGGGGGGATATTGTCCTGATACCATATATATGTGTGTATGTCAGTGTTGCCAACCGTCCGTATATTTACGGACATCCCGTAAAAAAAGGGCACTTTTCTCCTGCCCTTAAATGCCCGTAGCAGGAGAAAAGTGCCCGGTAAAATGATGGCTGCGGCGAGACAAATTAACTGCGCATGCCTCATCTCATTCCTTCCCCGCCTGTGCCATGCCCGCCCATAATTTTCCCACCAGTGCCGCTGCTACTGCCCCCAGCCTATAAATAGCCCAGGACCGAGCGGGTGGCGCTGGAGGAGGACCGCGCGCCAGCAAGGAAGGAGGAGCCTGGAGGACAGACTGGCCAGCCCAGGGCAGCACTGCAGCAGCCATCTCATCACCCACCCCGGCGTCCCCACGAGGATCCATCCGGCACAGCCATCCCATCTCCAGTGAGTACTCCCCACCTCACCTCAGCCCTGAGCCCAGGCCCCAATCAGTCAGTCCACTCTAGTCACCGTCTAGTCCAGGCAGAGCCAGCAGGTTGGGGACAGCCCTGAGGCTGAGCCCAGGCCCCACTTAGTCCACTCTAGTCACTGTCTAGTCCAGTCAGTCTCAGAGCCAGCAGGTTGGGGTGGGTCAGGTCAGCTCAGGTGCAGTGTGTCAGTGTGGTGGCAGTGTGTCATTGGGTAGGTTCAGTTCAAGTTGGGGGGCAATGGGGGGGGGGGTGACTGACCGCGGTGTGGGGCTGGGCCTGGGTGAATGACCGTGACTGGACTGGTGACTGCGTGCAGAAGACTGACTGGCACTGCAGAGCAGCAGACAAGAGAGAGAGTCAGTGAAGACTGTACTGTGTGCTGTCTGCTGTCTGCTGTGAGGAGAGAGCTCAACAGAGCAGACTGGCTGAGGAGATTCACTTTTGTGCTCCAAAAATACACTAGAGGAGAAGAGAGAGAGAGACTTAGCCAGAGAGGACCCCTCACCAGTCACCCACAGTCCTGGAAAGTCAGACAGTCACTCAGGCAGAGACAGAGTGCAGAATGTGCTTTTGTTGGTCCTAAAATGAAATTGTCTTGGTTTAGTCAGCAATTATTAAAAAGAGATGCCATGATGGCACCTATCTCTTCTATTGCTGACTAAACCAAGACAATTTCATTTTTAGGACCAACAAAAGCACATTTTTTTCATGGTGCAAAGCAGCCACACAGACAAATGCAAAGTGAGTGACTCACAACAGGGAGGCAAAACTTCAATCCTAAGAATAAATTTAAGTACTACTACTCTGGCTCTGCTAGTGCTACTAGGAGTATTACCTAAATAATACTTTAGCCACTTGCCGACCGCCGCAAGTACATATACTGCGGCGGTCATCCCTGGCCAGGCAAAGTGACGTACCGGTACGTCACTACCTTTCGCCGGTCCCGCCGATTACACGGTTGGGTTCAGAACCGATCAGTCATCAGGTCCAGGCCAATCATTTTTGGCCTGGACCTGTTGATCGGTCCTGCCCAATCAAATGACACTCTAAGCCTGTGAAATGTAAACACAGGCTTAGAGAAGATGTGCCCTCCCCTCCCATCGTTCTTTTTGGATCCAGCGTGAGAGGAGAGCACATCTAACTGTGAGTAACTGCA
Source organism: Pelophylax lessonae (assembly GCF_965119305.1). NCBI lineage: Eukaryota > Metazoa > Chordata > Amphibia > Anura > Ranidae > Pelophylax > Pelophylax lessonae. The sequence continues at coordinate 130,520,073 of NC_138776.1, forward strand.
CAAGCACACCCACACACAGGTAGATAGGCACATTTAATCCCCGATCGCCCCCCCAATTAACCCCTACAGCCCCTGACACAACACACACCGTATACAGTATATAGCATTTTCCTATATACCCGTATAAGTGTTATTTGTGGTCAGGTGTAGCGCTTGCGGCCCCCCTTTTACACTTAAATTACCCACCACCCCCCCCCCCAATAAAGATTTAACCCCCTGATCACCCCCAGTTAACCCCTACCCCCGTCACATTCAACACTAATACAAACGTAATATACTGTGTTTTTGTGTTAGTGTGATTGTGATCAGAATTAGCGCAGGCGACTAAGTTTCTGTCCCAAGGAGGTTTAGGGTCCCCGACACCCCCCCCAATAAAGATTTAACCCCCTGATCCCCCCCCGATCACCCCTACACCCCCTGCCACAACACACACTGTATACAGTATATAGCATTTTCTATATACCCGTATAAGTGTGACTTGTGACCAGGTTTAGCGCTTGCCACCGTTTCTTTTATCCGTAGGATACCCGCCACCCCCTCCCAACAAAGATTTAACCCCCTGATCACATCCAGTTAACCCCTTCCCCCCTGTCACATTGCACACTAATACACACACATAATATACTGTTTTTACTATATTTTGTATTAGTGTGCTTGTGACTTGAGTTTGCGCTAGCGAGTTAGTTTCTATCCCAAAGGAGGTTTAGGGTCCCTGCAGATCCCCGGCGCATAGTTAGAAATAACCCCGTGACACACACACACACACACACACACACACACACACACACTTCCATTACTAGTATAGTGTTTGAACAGATCAATATCTGATCAGAACTATACTAGCGCCCCCATAGTTTAGGGTTCCCAAAACGCGGTGTTTACACGGTCAGCACTGATTCCTGCCAGCACCTGCGTTTAACCCTTTCACCCAGGCAAGTGTAGTAATCAATAGATTACTGTCACTTACAAAAAAACACAACACACAAAACTGCTGTGTTAGCAGAGTCATCCCTGATCCCTGCTAGCATTAGCAGTTTTTTTGGTAGCGCTTGAAATATTCCTTGACAACCAGGTGCTTTTATTACCTGTGAGTCGCACCACTGTACCGGTAAATTTAGTTACCAAAATGACCAAACGTTGGTACAGTGGTGAAGAGGTATATAATATACTGTCCGTGTCAGATGATAGCAATGGGGAAGCTACACTGGCAGAATCAGGGTCAGTATATGAACCAGATGACGGCAGCGGCTCCCTGACAGATGGGTCCCTGTTAGACCCAGGCGTACCCGACCCCATTCTGGAGTTGTTGAGATGCAGGAATCGCAGGGTGCTGATATGGAGCAGAGTGTGGTTACTAGTGCCGCTCATCCTTCTGGCGACCTGGCAAGCGCCAGCGGCCTAGTACACCCTGGACCTAGTACAACCAGCACTGCAGTATCACCTGGTGATGTGGCGAGTCCCCTAAGTGCAGTTGAAGCTGGTGCGGTGGCTAGCACAAGTAGTGGCCCGCAGCCACCGCGTATTCGTAGACAGGCCCATAGTGCCCTCCCTGATGCGCTGGCATATCCCAATTGGCAACCCACTGATTCTACAGCGCCAGTACTTCCCCCATTCACTGCCCAACCTGGAATCCACGTGGAGACAGCTGGTTTTACGCCCCTGAACTTTTTTGAGCTGTTCTTCACGGAAGATCTTTACAGATCTATTGTGGATCAATCAAATTTATATGCACGACAATTCATCGCCGCCAACCCAAATTCGCCCCTTGCCAGACCATTCGGCTGGAAACCTATAACGGTTTCCGATTTTAAAATCTTTCTGGGCCTTTCCCTCCACATGGGCATAACTAAACAGAGTGAAGTGCGGCTATATTGGTTCACTAGCACAGTTCACCATATGCGCATGTACTCTGCCTCCATGTCCAGGGCAAGATATGAGCAAATTCTGCGATTTATGCATTTCAGCGACAATAAACTCTGTCGTCCTCGGGGAGACCCTGAATATGATCGGCTCCACAAAATTCGGCCCCCTCATAGACCACTTCAATCAGCGGTTTGCAGCCTTGTTCACCCCTGAACAAGTTGTCTGCGTTGACGAGTCCCTGATTAAATTTACTGGCCGCCTTGCTATGAAACAGGACCTCCCCAGCAAGCGTGCCAAGTACGGGGTCAAGCTGTATAAACTGTGTGACAGGGCCACAGGCTATACAGTTAGTTTCCGGGTCTATGAGGGAAAAGATAGCTGTGTGGAGCCCCCAAACTGCCCAGACTATATAGGGAGCAGCGGCAAGATTGTTTGAGACTTGGTGTCACCCTTATCCGGAAAGGGGTACCATTTGTACGTGGACAACTTTTACACAAGTGTGCCACTATTTAGTCATCTTTCTGAATTACAAATTGGCGCATGTGGCACCGTGCAACCTAAATTTGCTTTAGATTTTCCTAAATCAGCTTGTAAATTCCCGTCTTAGTCGGAGGGTGAGAGCTTGCTTGAAAACGGACAAATTGCTTGCGGTGAAGTGGAAGGATACACGGGATGTTTATGTTCTGTCCTCCCTTCACGCAGACACGACGATCCAAATCCCTACGGCAACTGGCGTTATGGAGAAACCCCTCCGTGTCCACGAATATAACCCTAATATGGGAGGGGTGGACCTTAACGACCAGCTTTTGGCGCTGTATTTAGTTGCCTGTAAAGCCAGACGCTGGTACAAAAAAGTGTCTGTTTACCTTTACCAATTGGCTATGCTGAACGCCTTTGTCCTATACAGGGCGTCAGGACGAACTGGATCCTTCCGGGAATTCCAGGAAGCGATCATCCTTGCCTACCTGTACCAAGGAGGCATGCCTGCCCAACTTCCCCTTCCAGATGCAGTGAGCCGGCTGCATGAGAGACATTTTCCTTATGTCCTCCCGAGTACCCCTACCCAAAGACGACCCCAAAGACGATGTCGTGTCTGTAGCAGGCGCGGATGTAGGCGTAACACCCGTTATTATTGTCCCAAATGTCCTGACCAACCTGGTCTCTGCATCGGGGAATGTTTCGAGCGCTACCATACACTAGTGGAGTTTTAGTGTAGGGTACAGCACGACACAGTGTAGGGCACACAAACACAGGGTCTCGAAAGATGTTGGATGTCCATCGACATTTTGAGAGACCCAAGCTGGAAGATCGCAGTCCCAAATCAAGGAACAACAGTTAGAAAGAAAAATAAAAGGATCCAAAAACTTGTTGTGTCAGTCATTTTATATGTTCTTCTACTCTTCCTACTGTACTTTTAATGTACTTTGTTTTTTCATTCTTTTGTGACCTGTTTCTCTTGCAGGTACTCGTCGGCTGCCACGACATTGATTTTATATATTCTGACACAAACAGCGTTTGCGCTCAGCATATATGGATACCTTTGCTGGCAGCAGCTGTGGTGATTTTCTGATTTCAGCACTGCAGTTAAAATCCTATTTTGGTATACGTGGATAGTGTCGTGTATACCCATCATTAAATTCAGTGGGTGGTTGTTTGGGCGGCTAATGATGAGTAATACTACACATTATTCCTGTGCTGATTTCTGATAGGTTCTCTTTTTTTTCGTTCAGCCCACAGGCTGCATGAAAAAAAAAAAAAAACCTATATGCCAAACAAGGACCAGCAATGTACTGGTACGTTGCTGGACTTTGAGTGGTTATACCAGGATGATGCCTGCAGATTTAGGCATCATCTTGGTATCGTTTTTTACAGCCAGCGGTCGGCTTACATGTAAAAGCAATCCTAGCAGGTAATTGGCCGCTAGACTGCTTTTACATGCAGTGGGAGGGGACTGCCCCCCCCCCCCCCACCGCCGCCTTCCGCAGCCTTCTGTGGTTTTTCTCTGGCTCTCCTTTCCCACCGGTTAAGCCGGTGGTTCAATTATCTAACCTTAGAGCTAATTGGAGATGAGAATGGCTCCAATCATCTCTATGGCCTAAGATACCGGAAGCTACGAGCATTTCATGACTTCTGTTTCGCCAGAAATAAACAGGGCCATTGGGAAATTGGAAAAGTATTTTATCACACCAATTTTGGTGTGGTCAGATGCGTTAAGGTCAGAGGAGAGATCTAGAGTCTGAAAGACCCCAATTTTTTTTAAAAAAAGAGTACCTGTCACTACAGATTGCTATCATAGGGGATATTTAAATTCACTGTGATAACAATAAAAATGATTAAAAAAAAAAAAAAAAAATGAAAGGAAAGGTGTCAAAATAAAATAAAAAAGCAAAATAAAAAAAAATCAAGCCCCCCCTGTCCCCCCGTGCTTGCGCGCAATGGCGCACGCAAGCGTTGGTCTAGTGACATATGTAAACCGCAATTGCAGCATGCATGTGAGGTATCGCCGTGAACGCCAGGCCGAGTGCAGTAATTCTTGCAGTAGACCTCCTCTGTAAATCTAAAGTGGTAACCTGTAAAGACTTTAAAGGTTTTTAAAAATGTACATACTTTGTTGCCGCTGCAGAGGCGTGCGCAATTTTTAAAGCATATCATGTTTGTTATCTATGTACTTGGCATAAGATCATCTTTTAAATTTTACCAAACAAATTGGAATTATATAGTGTATTTGTGCAATAAATTAAAAAAAAATGTATTTTTTTTCGCAGAGATTGCATTTGGAAAATCTGTGCGCAAATACCGTGTGACAAAAAAATTTGCAACATCCACCATTTTATTCTATAGGGCCTCTGCTTTAAAGAAATATATAATGTTTGGGGGTTCAAAGTAATTTTCTAGTAAAAAAAAAATATTTTTTCATGTAAACAAAAAGTCACAGAAAAGACTTGGTTTTCAAGTGGTTAGAAGAGTGGGTGATGTGTGGATAAGGGGGAAGTGTTTGGCGCTGCCAATATGTGTGTGATAAATAAAGTGGTTAATAAATTATTGTGCCTGATGTATTGCTTATTGTTGTTAAAGTGCAGTAGTGTAACGTGATATCACATAAAACTCATAATCATGTAAAACTCTTAATCATATAAAACAGCATAGGTTAGATATAAATAATAAATGATGCTATAACTGGTAAAATAAGTACAAATTAGTGCCTCTCAAGTGCAGGTGAGAACAGTGATGTTGTGATATGTGCAGTATGAGTGGTAAGCTCCTATTGCATATGATTGTATACTTCTGCTGCTATTTATGTGAGTACGTGCTTTTACTTGGATAGAATAAAGATTGTTAAAAACGTTACTTCACTATTGGAGGCATTTTCTTTGCATATGGGATGGCCATTATGGAGCAATAAGGTTGGGACACCCATAATACATATACCACTTATTCTGGACACGGGAGACGTGACTGAGCAGAGTGGACCAGGTGTTAAGCGAACCAGGCGACCGGACCCCCCTTCCTTGGGAGCGATCCCCATAAGTATCGACCTGCATTCCACCCCTGTGTGGGGAAATCTTTCTGGTAAGCTCGGTATTTACTAGAAAGGGGAGCACCTGATTAATCCACACCACCACTACCCACCCCGTGGCACCAGAATTTTATGGCACTTATTATCACTATTTTGGACTATTTTTACTATTTTTGGCTCTAAGGACTTATATTTATATTTTTATTGGCAATATACTCCTTTTAAGGCATTTATATTTATATATATATATATATATCTACACTTTGAATTCTGTATTTTTTTTATTGGCTCACTAAATATTTCTTGACCACTTTTCTTTACGGTTTTTTTGGACCTTTTTAAGGCTGATATCTTTTGCTGATCACTTCTTGTCACGGTTCACGTTATTCACTCAGCCAGGTTCCAATATCTGTTATCACACTCATTAAATTGAGTATACTCCTGGAGGTTTTAATACCTTTTTCTTACAATTTTTCTTACATCACGGTTCAGTGATTTTATACACCACATTTATTTATTTATCTATTCTGGCTCACTATATATATATATATATATATATATATATATATATATATATATATAATTTTAAAGCTTTATCATTGTGGGCACTTTTTTTCTTTCCTTTTTTTTTTTTTTTTTCTTTCCTTTTAAGTTTGGGTGGTGCTTACCACTCATACTGCACATATCACAACATCACTGTTCTCACCTGCACTTGAGAGGCACTAATTTGTACTTATTTTACCAGTTATAGCATCATTTATTATTTATATCTAACCTATGCTGTTTTATATGATTAAGAGTTTTACATGATTATGAGTTTTATGTGATATCACGTTACACTACTGCACTTTAACAACAATAAGCAATACATCAGGCACAATAATTTGTTAACCACTTTATTTATCACACACATATTGGCAGCGCCAAACACTTCCCCCTTTTTTCCCACACAATTAGCGTATAATCCTTTGGGATTATATTCTGAAGTGGGCTGCAGCCGATTGACCTTTTTCTAGTGCTCTTACTCTACTACCCTCCTCTAGCCTAAGCGTGGATCTTTCCCCAATACTTTGATGTGTGGATAAGATTGAGCATAAAATGCCGGGACAGTTAAAACACCCCCCAAATGACCCCTTTTTGAAAAGTAGACACCCAAAGCTATTTGCTGAGAAGCATGGTGAGTCCATGGAATATTTTATATTTTGCCACAAGTGTCGGGAAAATTATTATTTCTTTTTTTTTTGTTGTTTTTTTACAGAAAGTTGTCACTAAATGATGTATTGCTCACACATGCCATGGGTATATGTGAAAAGACACCCAAAATACATTCTGCTGCTTCTCCTGAGTACAGGGATACCACATGTGTGAGACTTTTTGGCAGCCTAGCTGTGTACGCGACCCCGAAAACCAATCCACATCTTCAGGTTTTCTAATGGCGTAAATTGCTGATTTTACCCTTGACTACCTGTCACAGTTTCAGAGGCCCTGAAATTTCAAGATAGCACAAAACCCCCCCCAAATGACCCCATTTTGCAAAGTAGACACTCCAAGCTATTGGCTGAGAAGCATGGTGAGTCCATGGAATAGTTTATATTTTGCCACAAGTTTCGGGAAAATTATTATTATTTTTTTGTCAGTTGTCAGTAAATGATATAATGCTCACACATGCCATGGGTATATGTGAAATGACACCCCAAAATACATTCTGCTGCTTCTCCTGAGTACAGGGATACCCCATGTGTGAGACTTTTTGGCAGTCTAGCCGCGTACAGGACCCGGAAATCCAATCCGTACCTTCTGGCTTTCTAAGGGCGTAAATTGTTGATCTCACTCCTTACTACCTATCACACTTTTGAAGTCCATAAAAAGCCAAGATGGCACAACCCCCCCCCCCCCCCAAATTTTGCAAATTAGACACTCCAATCTATTTGCTGAGAGGCATGGTGAGTATTTTGCAGCTCTCATTTTTTTGGGAAAATGAAGAAAAAACAGGAAAATGCATTTTTTCCCTCTTTTTTTCAATTTCCAAATCTTTGTGACAAAAAGTGAGATCTACAAAACACTCAACATGCCTCTCTGCAAATAGCTTAGGGTGTCTACTTTCCGAAAAAGGGTCATTTGGGGGGGGGGAGGGGGGGGGTTGTGCTGTCTTGGCATTTCATGGCCCCCGAAACTGTGATAGGTAGTCAGGAGTGAAATCAACAATTTACGCCCTTGGAAAGCCTGAAAGTTGGGGTTGGTTTTCGGGGTCCTGTACTCGGCTAGACTGCAAAAAAGTCTCAAACATGGGGTCACCCTGTACTCAGGAGAAGAGGCAGAATGTATTTTGGGGTGTCATTTCACATATACCCATGGCATGTGTGAGCAATATATCATTTACTGACAACTTTGTGTAAAAAAAATATATATATATATTTCCGGGAACTTGTGGCAAAATATGAAATTTCTCTTACGTCCCCCGACAGTCGCCGCCGCTTCATATTCATCACTAATGGGGTTATTGACCTTTGCTCCACAGGAGTAGTTAGGCAAAAAAATAGTTAATATCAAAGCTTTTAACATATCCCACCCCTAGGGGGTGGTCCCCTCAGTCAATACCTCCCTGCTTCCTGCATTTCCAACTCAGTTTCTAATGCCTAGCTTAGGAGTAGGCTGGCTGTTCCTGTGCTGGGGCTCTCAGTCTCAGCTTCTTTTCTCTTTTCTCTTTTTGATTTTATTTTGAGTTTTTTTCTCTTTCTTTTACTTAGCTGTTGATTTTCAGCGTTAGTTAGATTCTTCTGATGAAGATGATCGTGCGGAGCTGGGTCTCAGACTGGCCACCCTGGATCCCAGGGCTCAGGGCCAGGGGCTTCCCAGCCTGCCATCGAGCGTTCAGCCAAGGGTACCCTGGCACATTGAACGACCCATCCCTGTTCGTTGCAGGGATGCTATCTGTGAGGTGGCTACCTCACTGGACGCCATGCGGTTTCGCACAGCAGTTCCTATGCGTCCTGGCTGCAACACTCCCTGTCCTTCAGTGCAGCGGTTTGATCGCTGGAGCAGGCTCCCCACGCCATCCGGACTGGTAAGTGTATCTCTATGTGGGGACCTGTCTATTGGGTGTCAGTCTGGGACTGTGTGACCCTGCATGTCTGTGTGGCTGCTGAGCTCCCTGTCAGATTCCTATGTGGATTTGCTGCCTGTGTGTGGGCTGTGAGGGGGGGCTCTCCCGCTCTGCTGGGTGAATACATGATGCAGTCTGAGTTTTGGGCATGCTGGGCGGCGATCGCTGCGGCGACCCGCCATTTTTTTCTGCGGCAATTAGGGTGGCCGGTCCTGTGTGGTAAGGCGCGGCGTTTTGGCGCCAAACACCGCCATTTTGGCGGCGATCGATCAGGCCACATGTCGGCGCCATTTTCTATTTGCCTATGGAAATCCTCAGCCGAGTGGCCATGTTTGTGTAGTCTCTCATAGGCTTCATAGGGGCGGTCAGTCTTGCATTGCTCTGGAACAGCGATCGGTGGCAGCAGCCTGTGGATCTCTCCAGGTTTTAACCTTTCCATTTTCCTGTATTCCTTGCCCAGTGTTCCTATCCCTGTGGGGGTCGGTGTATTCAGTGGGTGCGGGGGGCTACGTTCGCCGCGATCTTAAAGGGACAGTGCTCCTTTTTTCCTAATATTGCTGGGGCATGGATTCTCAGGATTGCAAGTTTCCTCCCACCTTGGTGGGGGGCCAAGGGGCTGCTGCTTCCCCCGAGGGGGCTGATCTGGCTACTATTGTGGCAAATTTGGCTGCTCAGGTGCAGATGCTGGTGGCTGATCGATCCACAAAACGGCCCAGAGTGTCGATTTCCTCTGATTCAGAGGGCGATGGGGCTGCTATGGCTGGAGTGCCCTTCTCAGGGTCTCACTCATCTCTAGACCTTGTGGGGTCTAAAGGGGAGGCTGAGGTGGAAGGGGTTGATAATTCTCCCCCTGGCTCGTCTGAAGAGCTTGCACTCATGGATGAGTTAGTTGCTTCTATCAAGCAAACGCTGCATTTGCAGGATGAACCATGTCCTCCTGTTTTGATGTCCTCTTATGGGACGCAAAGGAATCGCAAAACATCACAGGTTTTTCCTTGCTCTGAGGAATTTCAGCGCGCAGTTGATGAGCAATGGCGCAATTTAAAGAAGCCTTTTGCTGTACCGAGTAGGTTCAAACTGCGTTATCCATTTTCACCCACCACTGATGAGCGTTGGTGTGTGCCGCCTCAGGTGGATCATGCAGTGGCGATTTTGAATAAGTCCACTGCGATCCCCGCTGAGGATACCCCGGTGTTCCGGGATCCGACGGACAGGAGATTGGAGTCTCTGGCCCGTCATGCTTATACGGTTGCTGGTTCTATGCTGAAGACTATTTTTGCTTCGATTATGGCAGCCCAGGCTATTGCGGATTGGACGCAGGTGCTCAGGCGCACCCTGGTGGCTGACTCGGCCCCGCCGCCAACTTTGGCTATGGTGGATCAAATTCATCAGGGTGTCATGTATTTGTGTGATGCGGACTTAGATATGGTTCCCTTGGCTGCGCGTCTTTCTAGTGTGGCGGTGTTGAACCGTCGCCTGATATGGCTGAAATGTTGGTCTGTTGACCAATCTTCCCGCAAGACTTTAGCTAATTTGCCCTACGTGGGATCTCGCCTTTTTGGCGAATCTTTGGATACTCTGATAAAGGGTATTTCTGGGGGTAAGAGCACTCTCTTGCCCCAAACTCATAATAATAAGTTTGTTCGTGGTAAGAAGAATGCCTCGTTTAGGCCCTCTCAGGGGTCCTTTCGTGCCTTTCGGTCGCACTATAAGGGCAAGCCCTTCAAGGGCCAAGGCTCCCAGAAGAAGCCGTGGGCGGGTAAGCAGAAGTCCGGCCAGTCCGGGTCCGCTGCCCATAACAATGCGGCCTGAAGGGACGCCCTCACCCGGTTCTGGGGTGGGGGGACGTTTGCTCGGTTTTCTTCAACCCTGGCTGGACCGCATTCGGGACAGATGGGTTCAGGAAATCGTTCGATCTGGGTACAAGATCGAGTTTCTCTCTCGGCCGGCGGGCAGATTTTTCCCCTCAAACCTTCAGCTGACTCCGGAGCGCTTGCAGGATCTGCACCTGGCGGTGCGGGGCCCAGGGAGTGGTGGTTCCGGTGCCTCATCGGGACAGATTTCGGGGGTTCTATTCCAATCTGTTCACTGTGTCCAGAAAGGAGGGCAAGGTACGTCCGATTCTGGACTTGAAAGCTCTGAACCGCTTTGTGCGGGTTCGCAAGTTCCGCATGGAATCCCTGCGCTCGGTGGTGGCTGCCCTGGTTCCGGGGGAATTCATGGCATCCATTGATTTAAAGGATGCGTATCTTCACATTCCCATTTTCGAGGGTCACCAGAGGTACCTTCGATTCGCAATTGCGGAGGATCATTACCAATTCGTGGCGTTACCCTTCGGTCTCGCTTCGGCTCCGCGGGTTTTCATCAATGTGCTTGCGCCGGTTCTGGCCTTATTGAGAGCCCAGGGCATTTCTGTCCTGGGGTATCTGGACGATATCCTGATTCGGTCTGCGACCAGTCAGGGCCTGGTGTACGATCTGTCCATTACGATGCAGACTCTGCGGGAGTTCGGGTGGACGATAAATTTTCCAAAGTCAACTCTGTGTCCGTCGGTTCGTCTTCCCTACCTGGGAATGATCCTGGACTCTGCTCAAGCGAAGGTCTTCCTGCCGGAAGACAAGCTCTGGACGCTTCAGGACGCAGTTCAGTCCCTCAGGGACAATCAGTACTCGTCCCTCCGGACGTGTATGAGGTGTCTGGGATTGATGGTCTCGGCCTTCGAGGCGATTCCTTTTGCCCAGTTTCACACGCGGGGTCTCCAGGCGGAGATTCTGGCCGTGTGGGACGGGTGACCGCAGTCTCTGGATCTACAGATTTCATTGAGTCATCGTGCCAGAAGGGATTTCTGTGGTGGCTCCGGTCCCCGGCGGTGTCGGGGGGCAAGTCTTTTCGCCCTTTCTCATGGACAGTGATCACCACGGATGTCAGCCTGTCGGGCTGGGGTGGTGTTCTGGGCGTTCTGTCCGCCCAGGGAACTTGGTCGGAGGAGGAATCCTCCCTTCCGATCAACATTCTGGAATTGCGAGCAATATATCTTTGCCTTCTACGTTGGACGGACAGGCTTCTAGGCCGTCCGGTTCAGGTGCAGACGGACAATGCCACGGCGGTGGCCTACATCAACCACCAAGGGGGCACCAGGAGTGCCCGAGCAGCTCGGGAAGTAGCCAACATTCTGTCTTGGGCCGAGACGCACGTCCCGGCGATATCTGCAGTCCACATTCTGGGGGTGGAGAACTGGCAGGCGGATTATCTGAGTCGCCAGACCTTGGACCAGGGAGAATGGTCCCTTCACCCGGATGTCTTTCAGATGCTGTGCGCGAAGTGGGGGTCCCCAGATGTGGACCTGTTCGCGTCTCGTCTAAACAACAAGGTGGAAAGGTTCGTAGCAAGGACGCGCAATCCTCGGGCAGACGCCTCAGACGCGTTAGTGACGCCTTGGCGCCAGTATCGCCTGATGTATGCCTTTCCACCGATTCAGCTGCTGTCCAGGTTCCTTCGCAGGTTGGCCTCGGAACCGCATGCGGTGATTCTGGTGGCGCCGGACTGGCCTCGCCGGTCTTGGTACGCAGACCTCGTGAATCTGGCGGTCGACGCTCCGTGGCATCTACCTCTTCGAGAAGATCTCCTGTCTCAAGGACCGATATTCCATCCTGCTTTACAGTCGCTGGCTTTAACGGCCTGGCTGTTGAAAGCCAGGTCCTGAAGGATAGGGGTCTTTCCCCTGAGGTCATTCCCACTTTGATCAAGGCCAGGAAGGCCTCTTCGGGGAAGATTTACTACCGTACTTGGAAAGCGTACTTTGCCTGGAGTCCAGGGGGTTCTCCCCTCGCTCGTACTCGGTATCGAGAGTGTTGGCTTTCCTTCAAACGGGCGTGGATCAGCGTTTGGCGTTGGCCACGATTAAGGGTCAGATTTCTGCGCTGGCCGTTCTCTTTCAGCGCCGTGTGGCGTCTAATTCTTTGGTTAGCACCTTTGTTCAGGGGGTGCGACACCTGGTCCCTCCTAGGAGGGAGCCTTTGCCTCCATGGGACTTGAACCTTGTTCTGTCCGTGTTGCAAAATGCTCCTTTTGAAAAGATCAGGGAGATCTCGTTGCCTCTGTTGTCCAATAAGGTTGCTTTTTTGGTGGCTATCACTTCGGCTCGCAGAGTGTCGGAGCTGGCGGCCTTGTCCTGCAGCTCGCCCTACTTGGTGATTCACTTGGATAAGGTGGTCTTGCGACCTAATCCGTCTTTTCTTCCGAAGAGGATTTCGGAATTTCACCTCAATGAGGACATTGTCTTGCCTTCGCTCTGCGCGAGGCCAAAGCATCCGAAGGAGGTGGCTTTACATTCTTTGGATGTTGTTCGGGCGATCAGGGTTTACCTGTCGGCGACTAAGTCTTTTCGCAAGTCGGATTCTCTATTTGTCCTTCCTGAGGGGCCTCGGAAGGGCATGGCGGCGTCGGCTTCTACCATCGCCAAATGGATCAGGCAGACCATTGAGCAGGCCTATGCTTTGAGGTGAAAGGTTCCTCCCGTGCCTGTGAAGGCGCACTCTACCAGATCTCTGAGTGCGTCTTGGGCCTGTCATCATCGGGCTTCTGTGGCCCAGGTGTGTAAGGCGGCGACTTGGTCGTCAGTTCACACCTTCTCCAAATTCTACAAGGTGGATGTTCAGGCATCGGCGGATGCTTCCTTTGGCCGCAAAGTTATGGGTTACTTGTTTTCCTGGGTTGTTGCTCCTGTTGAGCACGTTTTCATGTTGCCCAGTTGGTTCTCTTACTTTGGTAAGGTTCCTTTTTCTCTGTTGTGGGTTCTGCGTTGCTTTATGCGCGGCTGCGTTTTTTCCCACCCCTCATGTTTACACTGCTATGGGACGTCCCCATTAGTGATGAATATGAAGCGGCGGCGACTGTCGGAGGATGTAAGAGAAAACTGAATTTTTGTAAAATCTTACCTGTAAAATTCCTTTCTCTGAGTCCTCCGACAGTCGCCGCCCCCGCCCCTCTTTTGGGGTTTGTTTATGTACTCTACTGCTATGCTACTAAAACTGAGTTGGGAATGCAGGAAGCAGGGAGGTATTGACTGAGGGGACCACCCCCTAGGGGTGGGATATGTTAAAAGCTTTGATATTAACTATTTTGTTGCCTAGCTACTCCTGCGGAGCAAAGGTCAATAACCCCATTAGTGATGAATATGAAGCGGCGGCGACTGTCGGAGGACTCACAGAAAGGAATTTTACAGGTAAGATTTTACAAAAATGCCGTTATTCCATGGACTCACCATGCCTCTCAGCAAATAGCTTGGGGTGTCTACTTTCCAAAATGGGGTCATTTGGGGGGGTTTTGTGCTATCTTGGAATTTTAGGGCCTCCGAAACTGTGATAGGTAGTCAGGAGTGAAATCAACAATTTACGCCCTTGGAAAGCCTGAAAGTGGGGACTGGTTTTCGGGGGTCCTGTACTCGGCTAGACTGCAAAAAAGTCTCACACATGGGGTATCCCTGTACTCAGGAGAAGCAGCAGAATGTATTTTGGGGTGTCATTTCACATCTACCCATGGCATGTGTGAGCAATATATCATTTACTGACAACTTTGTGTAAAAAAAAAAAATATATATATATATATATATATATATATATATATATATATATATATATATTTCCCGGAACTTGTGGCAAAATATAAAATATTCCATGGACTCACCATGCCTCTCAGCAAATAGCTTGGGGTGTCTACTTTCCAAAATGGGGTCATTTGGGGGGGTTTTGTGCTATCTTGGAATTTTAGGGCCTCCGAAACTCTGACAGGTAGTGCAGAGGTGACATGCACAATTTACACCATTAGAAAACCTGAGAGTGTTGATTGGTTTTCGCGGTTCTGTACACCGCTAGGCTCCCAAAAAGTCTCACACATGGGGCATCCCCATACTTAGGAGAAGTGGCAGAATGTATTTTGGGGTGCCATTCCACATATACCCATGTCATGTGTGAGAAATTTATCTTTTAGTGACAACGTTGTGTAAAAAAAAAAAAATTGTAATTTTCCCAAAACTTGTGGCAAAATATAAAATATTCCATGGACTCACCATGCCTCTCAGCAAACAGCTTGGGGTGTCTACTTTCCAAAATGTGGTCATTTGGGGAGGTTTTGTGGTATCTTTACATTTCAGGGCCTCCTAAACCGTTATAGGTAGTGAGAAAATGCAATGAAAAATGTACGCCCTTCGAAATTCTGATGGTGGTCACTTGTTTTCGGGCTCCCGTACACTGCTAGGCTCCCAAAAAGTCTCACATATGTGTGGTATCCCTGTACTCAGGAGAAGCAGCAGAATATATTTTGGGGTGTAATTACACATATACCCATGGCATGTGTGAGCAATATATCATTTCAATGACCACTTTGTGTAAAAAAAAAAATATATATTTTTTTAGCCATTTTTCAAACACCTGTGACAAAAAAATGAAATATTCAATGAGCTCAACATGCCTCTCAGAACATTCCTTAGGATGTCTACTTTCCAAAAAGTGGTAGTTTGGGGGGGTTTTGTACTGCCCTGCCATTTTAGCACTTGAAATGAGATAGGCAGTCAGAAATTAAAGCTGTGTAAATTTCAGTTGTTTACACCATAGTTTGTAGACGCTATAACTTTTGCGCAAACCAATAAAAATACGCTCATTGAATTTTTTTTTTGTCAAAGACATATAGCTAAATATATTTTGGCCAAAAAATAATGACATAAATTGAGTATATTGGATATTTTTTAAAAGACAAAGTTGAAAATGGAATTTTTTCGCAAAATTTTCGCTCTTTTTTTTATTAATATCGCAAAAAATAAAAAGCGCAGAGGTGATCAAATACCACCAAAGAAAACTCTGTTTGTGGGAAAAAAAGGACGTAAATTTTGTTTGGGTACAGCATTGCATGACCGCGCAATTATCAGTTAAAGTCACGAAGTGCCAAGTTGAAAAAAGGGGTCTGGTCAGGAAGGGGGTAAAATCTTCCGGGGCTTAAGTGGTTAGGATTGCAGTTTTGACCTCCGCCAGTACCAATTCTACATCCTCTGACCACCTCCTGTATCCTGTGCGCATCCTCTGACCACCTCTTGTATCCTGTGCGCATCCTCTGACCATCTCTTGTATCCTGTGCGCATCCTCTGACCATCTCTTGTATCCTGTGCACATCCTCTGACCATCTCTTGTCTCCTGTGCGCATCCTCTGACCATCTTTTGTATCCTGTGCGCATCCTCTGACCATCTCTTGTAGCCTGTGCGCATCCTCTGACCATCTCTTGTATCCTGTGCGCATCCTCTGACCATCTCTTGTATCACATTTGCAATCTCTGACCATCTCTTGTATCACATTTGCAATCTCTGACCATCTCTTGTCTTTTATCATGTCTGTAGTTTCTGAGGGGGAGTCTGGAAAGGAATCAAGGGTGAGAGCGGGGATGGAGATTTCAGGAGAAGTCAGACGTGTGTGGACTGTGGAGAGGAGACTATGGGATAAAACCAGAGCCACCATCCTGGAGCCGTCTGACTGAGCCCTGCATGGTGCAACTGAGAGGAGGTCAGTGACAGTGCCGCCAGGCCAGTCTGGGGGGATCACTGATGTAAGGGGGGAGTGATATAATGGTTCTTCCTTATATCAGTAATCCCCCCCCCCCCCCTTACCTTAGCTTATTCATATTTGCACGGTTTAGCACTGAAAACAGCTATTTTATGTACATTTTTGCAGTGCCAGTAAAAAATTGGTGCCGTCCGTAAATTTTGGCGTTCTGCCAGTAAATTTCACTCCGGGGGGTTGGCAACACTGGTGTATGTATATATATATATGTATATATATATATATATATATATATATATATATATATATAAAATATGGACAGAAATCCTGGGCAAGTTGACTCCACTGTGCCTTATTAAACCTCTTTGGCCAGATATCTGCAGGAGATGGGACTTCTTGATCTATGGAGGCTGCAGCACCCAGATGAGAGGCAATACTCTGCTTTATCTCTCTCTTTAGATGGAGGTTAAACTAACAACCGGCCACCCCTCCAGTCGCACCTTTGTGGGCTAGGTGTCTGCAGCTAAGCCTAGCTGAGTGAAGACTTGAAGCTTCCCACTTCTCTCCCTTCCTCTTTGTTCTGCCCCAAGGACAGAGCCCCCAGCACAGGGGTCTCCTCCAGACAACTGGACCCGGACTCTGCTTCCAGACTGCCAGGCTTCTGAGTATTTATGGGTTGTCTTTCCACCCTACGGGCCCTGACTCCCTCGGGATTGGTGGAAAATTCATAAATATTCAGGCTGCTGCCTATGTCCTTCCACCCTGTAGGTTATGGAAATATCTAGAGAGTTCCAGAAGGCAGGGAGAAGTAAAAAGAGGCACAGCCTTTGAAGCACTACACAGTGCACAGCCTCCAAAACATGCGCCTCTGCCTACAAAGGAGACAGACTTAATTTTTCATCAACAGCAAGGATGCTACACTTCTTTCAAATATATTCTGCAGGTGCACTCAAGACATTTCAATCATTACAGGCAGATTTGTATTTATTCCAACAAAAATCCTTTCAATAGTTGCAATTGAGATATGCGTTGATGTTAGAAACCTAAAACTGAGCAAAAACCTCCTTGATACATAACCAGTTCTAGACCACCCACCGCATATATACTGCTGCAGGCTGGCCCTCCTGTGCGACCTACTAGGGCTACGTCGGTCGCTCGCCTGCAGCTAGGGGGCGAGCGCACGCTGCCGGAGGCGCGCTCTGATGCACGGGGCAGGGGGCTCTGATTGTTGCCTTCCACCCACGATCGCTCCCCGCTGAGAGAGAAGAATGGTCAGCGGTTGTAGACACAGCTCACCGTTCTCTCTGGAATGATCACAGAGCTCCTGTGATCCTTCTATATAGGATCACAGGTCTCTGTGATAATTTCACAAGCCCATCCCCCACAGCTAGAATCACTCCCCTAGGCTGACATTTAACCCCTTGATCCCCCACAGTGTTAACCCCTTCCCTGCCAGTGTCATTATTACAGTAACCGTGCATATTTTTAGCACTGATTACTGTAGTAATGTCACTGGTCCCCCCAAAAGTGTAAAAAATGTCCATTAGGGGTCTGATCTGTCCGCCGCAATGTCCCAGTCCTGATAAATCGCAGATCGCCGCCATTACTAGTTTAAAAAAAAAAACAATGAAAATGACATAAATCTTTCCCGTAGTTAGTAGACGCGATAACTTTTGCGCAAATCAATCAAAATACGCTTATTGCAATTTTTTTTACCAAAAATATGTAGCAGAAAACAAATTGGCCTAAAGTGTTTAAAACATTTTGATTTTTAAATTTTTTTTTTTTGGTAATGTTATATAGCAGAAAGTGAAAAATATTGGGTTTTTTCTTTCAGAATTGTCGCTCTTTATTTGTTTATAGCGCAAAAAAATAAAAATTGCAGAGGTGATCAAATACCACCAAAAGAAAGCTCTATTTGTGGGGAGAAAAGGACATCAATTTTATTTGGGTACAGCATCGCACGACCGCGCAATTGTTCGTTAAAGTAACGCAGTGCCGAATTGCAAAATATGGCCTGGTCTTTAACCACTTCCATACAGAGCAGTTACACCTCCTTCCTGCCCAGACCAATTTTCAGCTTTCGGCGCTCTCACAATTTGAATGATAATTACTCAGTCATACAATGCTGTACCCAATCCAATTTTTTTATCATTTATTTCACACAAATAGAGCTTTCTTTAGGTAGTATTTAATCACCACTGGGTTTTTTATTTTTTGCGATATAAGTGAAAAAAGAGCGAGAATTTTGAAAAAAAAAACAAATTTTGTTTTAGTTTCTATTATAAAATTTTGCAAATAAGTAATTTTTTTTCATAAATTTGGGCCAAAATTTATACTTCTACATATCTTTGGTAAAAATAACTCAAATTAGTGGTTATTATTTAGTGTGTGTGAAAGTTATAGAGTCTACAAACAATGATGCGAATCATTGAAAATTGATCACACCTGATGTACCAACGACCTATCTCATTTCTGAGGCCCCTTTTTGGAAAGTAGACATTTCAGGGTATTTAGTAAGAGGCATGGTGAGTTTTTTGAAGTTGTAATTTTTTTCCCACAATTCTTGGGAAAATGAAGAAATTTTTTTTTTTTTTTTACACAAAATTGTCATTATAACAAGTTATTTCTCACACACAATATATGCATTCTTGCAATTACACCCAAAATACATTCTGCTACTCCTCTTGAGTATGGAAATACCACGTGTGAGACTTGTACACAGCCTGGCCACATACAGAGGCCCAACATGCAAGGAGCACCGTCAGGTGTTCTAGGAGCATAAATTCCACATATAATTTCCTAACGACCTATCACATTTTTGAAGGCCCTGGAGCACCAGGACAAGGGAATTACCCACAAAATGACACCATTTTGGAAATCAAACACCCCAACGTATAGTCTATGAGGCATAATGAGTCTTTTGAACATGTCATTTTTTTCCACAAGTTTTTGGAAAATGTGGAAAGAAAATGAAAACGCATTTTTTTTTTTTTTACACAAAGTTGTCAATTCATAGGATATTTCTAACACATAGCATGTACATAGCAAAAATGACACCCCAAAATACATTCTACTACTCCTCCTGAGTATGGCGATACCACATATGTGGGACTTTGTCCCAGCATAGCCACATACAGAGGCCCAACATCCAAGGAGCACCGTCAGGTGTTCTAGGAGCATAAATTACACATCTAATTTCATTACAACCTATCACACTTTTGAAGGCCCTGGAACACCGAGACAATGGAAACCCACACAAAATTACCCCATTTTGGAAAGCAAACACCCCAACACATAATCTAGGAGGCATGGGCTGCAGACAGGTACTTAGGTACACTGATCGGATTCAGAAAGGTACTTGGGTACTCTGATGAGCTTCAGAGAGGTACTTGGGTATTCTAATGGGCTAGAGACAGGTACTCGGGTAATCTGATGGGATGCAGATAGGTACTCGGGCACTCTGGGCTGGAGACAGGTACTCGGGTACTCTGATGACGGGTACTCTGTTGACAGGTACTCTGGTACTCTGATAACAGGTACTCGGGTACTCCGATGGCAGGTACTCGAGTACTTCAAGTACCCGAGTACCCGTCATCAGAGTACCCAAGTACCTGTCATTGGAGTACCCGAGTACCTGTCACCAGCCCATCAGAGTACCCGAGTACCTGTCATCAGAGTACCCGAGTACCTGTCACCAGCCCATCAGAGTACCAGAGTACCTGTCACCAGCCCATCAGAGTACCCGAGTACCTGTCATCAGAGTACCTGATGTACTGGTGACAGGTACTCGGGTACTCTGATGGGCTAGTGACAGGTACTTTGATGGGCTAGTGACAGGTGCTCTTTATTGGTGAGGGGCAATCAGTGTGTTTTGGGGTGCACTGTAATTGGTAACTAGCTGTTACCACAATCTCCTCCTCACACAGGATCAGTGTGTGAGGAGGAGAACACGGTGACAGCTAGTTACCATGTTCTCTGTTGACATTCTGTGACCGGCTGTGATTGACAGCCGGTCACGTGGTAAAAAGCCAATTTCATTGGCTCTTTACCTAGTTCGGGGATGGGCTCTGTCCGAGGGACGAGCCTCTTCCCCGATCGGCACGCATTGAAGAGAGAACGAGCGGCTCGCGCTGGAGCCGCTCATGTGATCGGCTGTGATTGACACAGCCGATCACGTGGTGAACAGCCAATTTCATTGGCTGTTTACCTTGATCGGGGTTGGACTTGGTCGCCGCGCATATGACGTCCGCCCGGATCTAGAAAGCCATCCTGCCGGCGTCATTTGACTATACGCCGGTATGGAAGTGGTTAAGGGGGAAAATCTTCCAGTCCAGAAGTGAATAAATTAGCTAATTACTCGGATAAAAAAGAGTTTATTTCTTTCACTAATCAGCCATTACAAGACCACCTAGTGAGCAACACTGTCCTGCCTTGTAGAGGGGAATGGGAACATGATCTGGGAAGAATATCAGAGGAAAACTGGGAAAGGGCACTACAGCATATACCTAGTGTCACTATTACCAATGCAGCAGTTAACACATTTATTTATAATGCACAGGTCCTATTGTACTCCTGAATAGCTATTTTTGTGGCAATTTCTGAGGGACACCAAATAAACAAAAATGGATGAGAACTAGGTGTTAGAATTATCCCCCAAACATTATATAAAACTGTATTGGTGAATCCTTTAATAAATAAACTCTCTAGCATGTCACCACTATTAAAGTGCATTTAAAAAAAAAATTCATCAAAATATATGAAAACATCTCTCATAAATGAGTCATGCAATAACACCATGTATCGGAATCGGCCCCGGAAGTTACCGATATTTCTTATATTGTGTGCGGCGTACACGTGACATCATTTTCCAGCGCGCTTCACACGTTCTGCCTTCTATAATACCACCTCCCACGCCTCCGACAGCCTTGTGTGCAGCCAGCTGCAGTCCGGTCTCGGTGCCAACCAGCCACCCACAGGTTATGGCCTCAGCTACCCACCCACCAGGGTGCCAGCTAGCCACAGCAGGGTGCCAGCCGCTAGCCATCGACCCAACACAGTGTTCCAGCAAGCCAGCCACCCACAACAGGCCAGGGTGAGTAACACCAAGCCAACCACCCACAACAGGGTGAAACCAAGCCAGACACCCACCACAGTGTTCCAGCAAGCCAGCCATCCACAACAGGGTTACACCAAGCCATCCACCCAGCACAGGGTGACACAAAGCCAGCCACCCACCACAGGGTGACACCAAGCCATCCACCCAGCACAGTGTTCCAGCAAGCCAGCCACCCACAACAGGGTGACACCAAACCAGCCACCCACCACAGTGTTCCAGCAAGCCAGCCACCCACCACAGGGTGACACCAAGCCAGCCGCTCACAACAGGGTGACACCAAGCCATCCACCCACAACAGGGTGACACCAAGGGAAGCTAGGGAAGTTAACAAGTGGCTGAGGAGCTTGTGTAGTAATGAGGGTTTCGGGTTCCTGGAGAACTGGGCTGACTTGTCAGTCGGCTACCGGCTCTTTAGTAGGGATGGATTGCACCTAAATAGGGAGGGTGCAACCGTACTGGGTGAGAAGATGGCCAACAAGTTAGAGGGGCTTTTAAACTAGGTGATGGGGGGAAGGGTACAGATGTAGAATTAGCCAGCAGGGAGCAAGGTTCAGCAGGCACAAATGGGGACAATAGGGTGTTCAGAGTTCCTAAATTCAAGGTGGGTATGGGGAAAAATCGCAAGAGCAGCCTAAAAACAACATCAAACGAGGATATAGTATGCAACCGGACAAAATTACGAGGTTTGTATACCAATGCTAGAAGCCTGGCCAACAAGATGGGTGAACTGGAGCTGCTGATGTATGAGGAGGACTTAGATTTTGTGGGGATTACAGAGACTTGGTTTGACAGCTCTCATGATTGGCTGACGACCATTCGGGGTATTCCCTTTATCGCAGAGCTAGAGAAGGTAAAAAAGGGGGAGGAGTATGTCTGTATATTAAGAACAGTGTACAGATAAATATGAGGGATGATATTAATAGTGGAGCTATGGATGAGGTTGAATCCCTATGGGTAGAACTTCAAAGGGAACGCACTATGGGGAAAGTAATATTGGGCGTATGCTATAGGTACCCCAACCAGAGGGAGGAGGGGGAGGCGGACCTCCTTTCACAGATTGGATTGGCAGCAAGGATGGGAAATGTAATTATAATGGGGGACTTTAATTATCCAGATATAGACTGGGCAGAAGAAACTGCGCATTCATCCAAGGCTCGGCAGTTCCTAAATGTTTTGCATGACATTTTCAGGGGTCAGATGGTAAACGCACTGACAAGAAACAATGCGGATCTAGACCTACTGATTACCAACAATACAGACTTGATCACAGATATAGAAATACGGGGCAACTTAGGAAACAGTGACCATAGGTCAATTAGTTTCAGTATTAATCATAGTAATAGGAAACACAAGGGTAATATAAGGACACTGAATTTTAAAGAGCCAATTTCCAAAAACTGCGCTCTTTGTTAGAAAATATCAAATGGGATAGAACCCTGAGAACAAAGAACACGGAGGAAAAATGGGAGTGCTTCAAGAGCATATTAAACAAAGGGATTGGCAAGTGCATTCCAAAGGGAAATACATTTAAAAGAGCAAAACTAAACCCTGGGTGGCTAAACTCCAACATAAAAATGCATATTAATACTAAAGAAAAGGCCTTCAAAAAATACAAGGCTGAGGGGTCATTGGCAGCATTCCAACATTACAAAGAGTGCAATAAGAAATGTAAAGGCGAAAATCAAGGCGGCTAAAATAGAACACAAGAGACATATAGTGGAAGAGAGTAAGAAAAAACCCCAAGAAATTATTTAAGTATATCAATAGTAAGAAAGCGAGGCCAGAACAAATTGGCCCCATAAAAGACAACAAAGGGAAGCTGACCACAGAGGACAGAGAGACGGCGAGAGTGTTAAATAATTTCTTCTCTTCAGTCTTCACAAAATAATTGGGGGGGCTACACTAACCCAGCTTGTAATGCTAAACTAAATAATACACCTCAGGAAGTACCGCCATGGCTAACAGAAGATAGACTTAGAATTAAATTAGAGAAACTTAACATAAATAAATCTCGGGGACCGGATGGCTTGCACCCGAGGGTTCTTAAAGAGCTCAGCCAGGTGATAGCCAGACCATTATGCTTGATCTTTAAGGATAGTCTACAGACGGGTATGTTGCCAGCTGATTGGAACAAAGCCAACGTGGTACCAATTTTTAAAAAAGTGCCAAGATATATACCGGGTAACTATAGACCTGTCAGCCTAACATCTGTAGTCTGCAAGATTTTGGAGGGGATGTTAAGAGACTATATACAAGACTTTAGTAATGAAAACGGTATTATTAGTAGTAATCAGCATGGGTTCATGAAAAATTGTTCTTGCCAGACTAATCTATTAACCTTCTACGATGAAGTTAGTTGCCCTCTAGACAAAGGAAGGCCTGTGCATGGGGTGTATCTGGACTTTGCAAAGGCATTTGACACAGTCCCCCACAAACGCTTAATGTACAAACTAAGGTACATAGGTATGGACCATAGGGGGAGTACCTGGATAGAGAACTGGCTCCAGGGGCGAGTCCAGAGGGTGGTGATAAATGGGGAGTACTCGGTTTGGGCGGGTGTGGAAAGTGGGGTCCCCCAAGGTTCTGTCCTGGGACCAATCCTGTTAAATTTATTCATAAACGATCAAGAGTAGGGGATATCCAGCACAATCTCGGTATTTGCGGACAATACTAAACTAAGCATGCCAATATCTTCTATGCAGGATGCGGAAACCTTACAAGCAGTCCTGAACAAAGTAATGGGGTGGGCAACTACATGGCAGATGAGGTTTAATGTTGAAAAATGTAAAGTAATGCACTTGGGCTTCAGAAACACGAAAGCAAGCTACTCACTAGAGGGGGAACCTCTGGGGGAATCTAAGATGGAAAAGGACCTGGGGGTACTAGTGGACAACAGGCTAGGCAGTGGCATGCAATGCCAAGCCACTGCAAGCAAAGCCAACAAAATACTGGCATGTATTGGCCCTCTCACATCAAAGTCCTGGCTACCCATGTCCTCATAGCAGCTCGTCTAGCACTGGCGAAAGCCTGGAAATCACCAAAACCCCCAACACTAGCGGACACCGTTCTCTTGCTAAACAATCACCTCCGAATGTAATTTGCCTTTGCCAAAGTCAACATGACCACCACCTCCTTCTACAAGCATTGGGCACCCTGGCTCTCTGATACTAGGAGTGCTAACCTATAAATCTCCAACGCTCTCGATCTGTTTCCTGAACTCCGCCCCCCAGATAACCTACATCATCCCAACTTTGTTCTGTTTGGGAAATACAATGCATCCCCACGGACTGGGGACACTCCCACGCTTTCTGCATCAGGTGTCCACCCCTACTTAGTACAACATCTTCCTCTTAGGATTTTTCATTTTTGTGAAACCTTGCCGGTACATGATCCCTCCTCTCGTAGCACCCCCACCGATTGGCCTACCACTAGTTAATCATGGCTGACCCCAACCCATAATACTCCCCCTGTTGTACCCGGTCCTGACTACAGTTGGTTCCCATGTGGGGTAGTCGGAGCCCGGTGTACCTTAATGTTTGGTCCTCATAGGGCGGAAGCGCAACACACTCATACGTCACCGGCAAGGTTCACTTGTAGTGCCTTGACTCGACCTGTTATTATGTTCATGTTTCTTGTTTCAAATCTGTGACCATTGTGATCATTTTTCTCTGCCTTATTATGCTAATACAACGTTTGTATCTAACCTTCTTGCAAAAATTCAATAAAAATTTGGTTATAAAAAAAAAATACTGGCATGTATAAAAAAGGGGATTCACTCCAGAAATAAAGGGATTATTCTCCCACTCTACAAGACTCTGGTCCGGCCACACCTGCAGTATGCTGTCCAGTTCTTGGCACCGGTCCTCAGAAAGGAGGTGCTGGTACTGGATAGAGTCCAGAGAAGGGCAACAAAAACATTTAGGGGAATGGAGGACCTCAGCTATGAGGAAAGACTACAGGCATTGAACTTATTCACTCTGGAGAAGAGACGCTTGAGAGGGGATATGATATCAATGTAAAAATACTGTACTAGTGATGACCCTAGAATAAGGAACAAACTTTTCAGAGAAAGGGAATACAATAAGACACGTGGCCACTCACTAAAACTGGAGGAAAAACGGTTCAACCTTAAAATACGTAAGGGGTTCTTTACTATCAGAGCAGTAAGGATGTGGAATTCTCTTCCACAAGCAGTCGTATCAGGGAGCATCGATAGTTTCAAAAAACTATTAGATGGGCACCTTAAAGACCACAACATAAAGGGGTATACAATGTACGGTTTACAACACACACACACACACACACACACACACACACACACACACACAATGACACCAAGCCAGCTGCCCACTACAGGGTGACACCAAGCCATCCACCCACCACAGGATGACACCAAGCCAGCCACCCACAACAGGGTGACCCCAAGTCAGCCACCCACCACAGGGTGACACCAAGCCATTCACCCACCACAGAGTGACACCAAGCCAGCCACTCACCACAGTGTTCCAGCAAGCCAGCAACCCACAACAGTGTGACACCAAGCCAGCCACCCACCCACCACAGTGTTCCATAAAGCCAGCCACCCACAACAGGGTGACACCAAGCCAGCCAGCCACCCGCCCACCACAGTGTTCCAGCAAGCCAGCCACCCACAACAGGGTGACACCAAGCCAGCCACCCACCACAGTATTCAAGCCAGCCAGCCACCCACCACAGTGTTCAAGCCAGCCAGCCACAACAGGGTGACACCTAACCAGCCACCCACAACAGGGTGGCATCAAGCCACCCACACTGCCAGGCATCAGCCACCGACCCACGACAGGGTGCCAGCCAGCCACCCACACTGCCAGGCGTCAGCCACCAACCACACAACAGGGTGCCAGCCAGCCACCCACACTGCCAGGCGTCAGCCACCGACCCACAACAGGGTGCCAGCCAGCCAGCCACACTGCCAGGCATCAGCCACCGACCCACAACAGGGTGACAGCAGCCAGCCACCCCACAACAGGGTGCCAGCAAGCCACCCACACTACCAGGCGTCAGCCACTGACCCACAACAGAGTGCCAGCCACCCACACTGCCAGGTGTCAGCCACTGACCCACAACAGGGTGCCAGCAAGCCACCCACACTGCCAGGCTTCAGCCACCGACCCACAACAGGGTGCCAGCCAGCCACCCACACTGCCAGGCATCAGCCACCGACCCACAACAGAATGCCAGCAAGCCACCCAAAGCAGGGCAGGGTGCCAGCAGCCAGCCATCCATTTTTTTAACCTTATTTTCTCTTTCAAATTGCAATGGAGATGGATGAAGACAGAAAAAGTAAAAGTGTGGTCTGGGACTATTTCTCGTCTCAACCATCTCCAGGAAAAGTAGCAGTGTGCGACAAATGCACAAACAATATAAGCATGGGATCAGTAACTGCAAAAAACAAAAATACGTCAAATATTTGGGCCCATTTAAGAGTTCATCATATTAAATTATATCATGCAGCACAGAAAAAACAAAATTAATATCAATGTTATTTTGAAATACCTCCTCCACTATCCCAGGCAACAATAACAGATATGTTTCAGAAAAAAAACATGTGTCACTGTCTAGATTTAGATGGAAGATCCCAACTGCTGGACAGAGTAATCACAGAGATGATGGTCACTGATAACCAGCCATTTACAATGGTGTCTGACTCAGGATTTAAGCGGTGGATGTCCATACCTGAGCCAGGGTACACACTGAAGAGTGAGAAGTATTATCGAACCGAAATGCTGGGAAAGATTCACCAAAAGGTCATTCAGAAAGTAAAGGCTATGCTGCAACCAGAGAATGCTGGCAACTCACTCTCATTCACGACTAACTGCTGGTCAGGATAAACAGAGTCACTAATGATTCTTACATGCCATTTCATTGACAGCAGATGGACAAAAGGCAATTGGTGTTAAATACAAAAGTGATGCAAGGATCCCACACTAAGTACATTAGAGAAATGTGTCTAGACATGCTTGAAGAC
Organism: Pelophylax lessonae; assembly: GCF_965119305.1. Taxonomy (NCBI): domain Eukaryota; kingdom Metazoa; phylum Chordata; class Amphibia; order Anura; family Ranidae; genus Pelophylax; species Pelophylax lessonae. Next base: position 130,547,227 of record NC_138776.1, read on the forward strand.
TGGGGAATCAACAAGGACCGAGTGATGCTTGTGCACCTTCGAGACAGCAGAGAAAACATGCAGAAAGGAATGCTTGCTGATATGTCAGACCTCAGTGTCATGGCACACAACACCCTCCAACTTTCAAATGATGGTCTGTCAAGCCAGAGAGCTTTGATTGATATATGTTTTGAGAAGCATGAAGAGATTAAAAATGTTGTGCTGGCAAGTCTTTTGGATCCTCGATACAAGAAGAATGCTTTCTCTTCTGATGATGTATTGGCTAAGGCAAAACAATGGCTAACAGAAGATATTCAACAGCAGGTGCAGGAGGTTACTGCCGAAAAGACAAGTCCAGAACAGCATTTTTTTATTCTGAAAGAGCAGCATGCTGCAAAAACAGAAAAATGTCCAAAAAGACGACAACGAACAGAAGAGAGTCTTCTTCATCGTGGTCAAATTGATCATGACATTTTCAGTTTTATTGGGGCCTCATGCGGAGGATTATTCTGAATCTGAAATAATGAACGTGGATGATGAACTTAACCCTATTTGAAGGAACCAGTAATTGACAGAAGAAGTGGTGATCCTCTTAAGTGGTGGAAAGAAAATGAGGCACGCTACAAAAGACTTACTTCCCATGCTAGAAGATACCTCTTTCTCTCTGCTCCTCTGTCCTCCTCTCCTCCTGTACCAAGTGAGCATGTTAATGAAGAGGCAGCATTATATGGAAAAAAACAGAAGCCCTTTAACAGGTGATCATGAACATGCTGAAATGTTATGCTTTCTGCAGTATAATATTGTTCTACTTAACTGGGAGTATTGAAAAGTTTAGTAGTACTGGTGTTCACTCCAATCCACTGTCTAGCTTTTTTTTCCAGCAGTTTTGCACTGACTGCAGTAGTTGCAGTGAGTCCACTACTGCAGCAGTAGTCCACGGACTCCAGTCCAATCCACTGTCTAGCTGTTGTCTAGCTTTTTTTTCTAGCAGTTTTGCACTGACTGCAGTAGTTGCAGAGAGTGCAATACTGCAGCAGTAGTCCACTGACTCCAGTCCAACTCCAATCCACTGTCTTGCTGTTGTCTAGCTTTTTTTCTAGCAGTTTTGCACTGACCGCAGTAGTGATTTCAAATCATTGCAGTAAGTGCACTACTGCAGCGGTAGTCCACTGACTTCAATCCACTGTCTAGCTGTTTGTCTAGCTTTTGTTCTAGCGGTTTTGCACTGACTGCACTGCAGTAGGGATTTAAAATTATTGCAGTGAGTGAGTGCAATCGGATGATGTGAATTTCTGATGTCCCTGCAAGTGCAGTTTTCCTATCAGTTTTCATGCAGTTAAGGTGTGAAGAACGAGCCCATAATCTTAAAAATGCTAATAAATAAACATTAACATGTTCAGTAACAGATTTGTGTCGAAATTTGTCTTTATTTTGCAAAACTTAAAATGTTCAAAATATTGGCGCATATCGGCCGATACCGATATGCATTGGTCAAAATATCGGTATCAGCAACGTAAAACCGATATTGGTAGATCACTAGTTTGAAGACCCCTGCTTTAGATTATGCCAATTGCTGGGATGAAGAGATTGCCTGGGTTACATTTTCCTGCATGATTAATATAGCTTTCTCCCCAGAAAACCAGGACTCTGCATTTCTGGCTTCATGGGCCAAAATTTGCATGTTTTCTTCAAAATATTGTTTGACTGTTAGTGTGTGCATAGTCAGACAGCACCCAATGTCTTAAAGTACAAATAATTAAGATTTTTAAACTTTACATTTTCTGCAGACTACAGTGAAGTGAAACTACTTCTTTTCAGAATATACCTTGCTAATTGGTACTAAAGGGGAAAAAAAAACATGAATCACAGAATAATATGCCAGCCAGAATACAGAATAATAGAAATACTTGAGCAAATTACCACTATAAATTATTATTTTTGTACCAATGAAAAAAAATGAAAGAAAATAGTTCTATGAAGTTACATCTATGTAACATGGTGTATGTTTTATGACTATTTTTACGTTGTATGCGTATACACATAGGCATATGTGAGCATACATAAATATCGCAGATATGGCTCGTTGTTGATTTTTCAAAATGATGTTGAAGAAACTTCTAGCTGAGCTGTTTTGGAAAATTCCCTGTGTTGGCCAGTTGTGAAAATTCCTAACTGTTTCCTTTTTAATCATAATCTGCGATAAAAATGCTGGGCTGTGAGAATGCACTGTGCGTTCCCAGCACAAAGTCTGTTGTCAAGTGACGGGGAGGGGCTCCCTCGTCTTAGGGGTGGTCAGCAATGAGTAAAATCACACCATACTAATCAGACCATTTTGTCTATTCATTGAACCCAGGGGTGGGCTGAGTTATGGAGACTTAGTTCAGCCCCTATGTCCTTATTCCACAAGCCATCCGCGTTATTAACCATCGGAATGCCTGACCATAAAATAACTTTTCCCACGGTCTTTTGCAGGGAAAAACACTGAATCACTGGTTCTGGAAAAAGAACAATGTACATATCGTATTTTAGCCATAAGTGGATGTTTCACAAGCAAGTTGAACACAGTGAGCTGCAGAAGTCACAGCAATCATCTAGTGTTTGAAAACCACAGCCTTTGTGTAGCAGTCAATATACTTGTTTTTATTGATTTACAATAGCGGTATGCAACTGGTGGCCTGACTTTAATTTTTCCTTTATATTTATTTCACCAATTTTATTGAGAGTTAAGAGGATACAGTATATTGGTTGCCATCATTTCACTTGTCTTATATGGCCTTTAGGGCATTGATAAATCCCCTAGGGCCTGGCTACAGAAGGCACAACTGAACTTTGACTTACGAACCCATGGCCAACCACAGGTACCACATACTATTTATATGCCAGTTGTGAGATTACATTACATTGCATACACAGCAGAATCTGATCGCATGGTGGTTCACACCAGTGCGATCCGATTCATGTGCGAACTATCAGTTCGCATTGCAATATGCGAGCTGATCTGGGGGTGTCGTTAACGTTGAATTGACACCCCCAGCGATTTGCATATGGCAGTGTGAACTGCCTGTGCTGCGAATGCGAACATGCAGTAGATTCGCAGTGTTCCCGCATCGCAATAGTGTGAACCGGCACTAAGTGTGGACTGTACATATAAAGATTTATTAAAGTAAATGTAGACTCACATTAACCACTTGCCGACCGGTCACGTTGACCGTACTGCGGCAAAGTGGCTCGTTCCCGTCCAGCGACGTAGACCTACGTCGCTGGACTCCTCCCCTTGTGGGCGGCGCACGCGCGCCTCCGGAGGCTCGCTCCCGCTGTATTCAGTCACAGCGGGAGTCGGGCCAGGGGTGGAGCGGCGGCCATCGCTGCTGCTCTTCCCCGATCGTCGGGGAATCGAGTCTGGAGATCCGCCCGCTTGTGTAAACAAAGCGGGCGGATCTCCTGAGTGACAGGCAGGGTCAGATTGCAGGGTTCAGCATAGCTGAACCCTGCAATCTGTCCCTGTGTCACTCAGTCACCTCCCCCCACACACGTCAGTAAGCACCAGGCATACATTAACTCCTCCCTCTCCAATAAAATTAACCCCTTCCCTGCCAGTGTAATTTTTACAGTACCAGTGCATATTTATAGCACTGATTACTGTAGTAATGTCACTGGTACCCCTAAAAGTGTCAAAAATGTCAGTCAAGGGTCCGATCTGTCCGCCGCAATGTCGCAGTCCCGCAAAAAAAATCACAGATCGCCGCCATTACTCGTTAAAAAAAAACACCAAAAATGACAGAAATCTTTCCCTTAGTTAGTAGACGCAATAACTTTTGCGCAAACCAATCAAATTACGCTTATTGTGATTTTTTTTTTACCAAACATAGGTAGCAGAAAACAAATTGGCCAAAAATTTTAAAAATTTTTGATTTTTACATTTTTTGGGGGAGAATTTCATATAAAAAAATGTGAAAAATATTGTTATTTTTTTCAAAATTTACGCTCTTTTTTTGTTTATAGCGCAAAAAGTAAAAATCGCACAGGTGATCAAATGCCACCAAAAGAAAGCTTTGTTTGTGAAAAAAAAAAGGACGTAAATTTCGTTTGGGTACAGCGTCGCACGACCGCGCAATTGTCAGTTAAAATCGCACAGTGCCGAATTGCAAAAAGTGGCCTTGACGTAAGACAGCAAAATTCTCTGGTGGTAAAGTGGTTAAGGGTCGTAAGGAGATACATGTGGGATGTTGTGCCCAATAAGATGTCTTTAGGAGCAATGTTACACATTTACTTAATAAATAATTATATGTACAGTCCACACTCAGAGGCGCTTATTGTTTGCTTGTCTCTTGCTGAATGTCTAAACCTAGCCTAATGCTGGCCATACACTATACAAAAAATGGGCCCAAATTCGGTCATTTGGGCAGTTCGTTTGTTATTTGGACAGTTATTAGGCACAAATCAATAATCAATTGTGACATTTTTGAGCCAAAAAAATGAAGGACAAGTTTGGAAATTTTCTGCTGAATGAACGATAAATTGAAAAGGTTAATGTGTTTCTTGTCCAAACTGTTTGCACTAGATATATGTGAAAAAACTGATTAATTTATGTCCATTAAACAATTTATTGGTCATTACATGATGGCACTATCGTTAGATCTCACGGCCGAGTGATCATTTTCAAAAATCTGTTTTTGAAGATATTTTGAATAGTGTATGGCCTGCATAACTCAGCATTTCTTCTTCCTTCACATCTATTTACCATTATGCTATCTGCTGTTGCAGGTTTAATGGACTTCAATAAATAGCAAAAACTATAAACAATTTTCACCCAAAAAATCTACCAGCCCCAGGAGTGAACAGCTGTCGCAGAATTTTTTTTTTTTAGGAGAGGGTCCCTTTCAGATTTTGCACTGGAGCGTGGCAACTTTTGTTACATCTTGGCAAGACACAAATAGCACTAATGACAGGTTATACATTACTAATCAAATAATAGTTGTGCTTGTAACATACAATAAAGAATATTTAAACCCAAAATGTCATATTCCTGATATGTGGCTGCTGTACCATGTCACATTTTTGTAAATATTTTCTAATATTTTTTCATGTGACAACACTGAAGGAATGACACTTTGTTACAATGTAAAGTAGTGAATGTTCAGCTTGCATAACAGTCTAAATTTGCTGTCCCCCTCAAAACAACTCAACACACAGCCATTAAAGCGGAGTTCCCGGCCTCAAATACCTTTTATAACTAAAAATACCCCTATAATACTATTCCATCGCCCTTTACAGAACTGCTATTCTCATACTTACATAGTATTGGATTTTAGTCAAAATCTTACTTTTAAAAACGCTGTCTGGGCGCGGCCATCTTGGATGTGGGCATCTGAAGCCACAGTGTAATCTGCTGTGTCTTTCTCCCTCATTCCAGGGAGTGTTCTGGGAGCTCTTCCTGATTCCAGCCTCCTGGTAGTGATGACAAACATCTCCCAGGATGCAATGCAAAGGCGGAAGTCAGAGGCGTAACTAGAGCCTTCAGGGCCCCGATGCAAGAAACCATGAAGGGCCCCCCCCAGATCCCTGGCCGGGGCCCTTCCCTTCAAGCCCAGGGCTCTTCCCACTAATCCAGGGACTCTTTACTCTCGTTGCATGGCCTTTTATTACGGTCCCGCAGCAGGATCCTTTCACAAGTTCTGCAGTGGGCTCCCTTCCTGCAATCTTGGGGCCTCCCCACAGTGGTGCAATGCCAGGGCCCGGTCGCAAGTGTGACTTTTGCAATCCTGGAAGTTCACCCACTGGTTTGCTACTGGGCCCCCTGGAGCATGGGGCCCGGTAGCAATCGCAACCCCTGCAACCCCTGTAGTTACGCCCCTGGCGGAAGTGATGTTGGTGGCTGCGGCCACAGAGGGGGGAGAAGGAGGAAGTACAATCAAAAATGCTCTTAAAATAAGGTAAGGGACCCCCAAATAAAATTGAAAATGCCCAATTGTTGATCAGCATAGCGAGCACTCCAGCAATCACTAAAGTTGCAAAATAGGCCAGAACTCCGCTTTAATGTCTAAACTGCTGGCAACAAAAGTGAGTACACCTTGCACTCCTCCACCTTCCATTTGAGGATGCCCCACAGATGCTCAATAGGGTTTAGGTCTGGAGACATGCTTGGCCAGTCCATCATCTTTACCCTCGGCTTCTTTAGCAAGGCAGTGGTTGGCTTGGAGGTGTAATTGGGGTCGTTATCATGTTGGAATACTGCCTTGTGGCCCAGTTTCCAGATGGAGGGGATCATGCTCTGCGTCAGTATGTCACAGTATATGTTGGCATTTATGGTTCCCTCAATGAACTGTAGCTCCCCAGTGCTGACAGCACTCATGCAGCCTCAGACCATGACTCCCACACTCCCACCACCATGCTTGACTGTAGGCAACCTTTTTGCCGACACACACGCTTGACACCATCTGAACCAAATACGTTTATCTTGGTTCAAAAAAACAAAAACAAAGAGATTTCCAGTCACAACTTACCAACCAGCCAGCGACCAACCGAATTGAACTGTCTAACAGTATGCGTTAAAAACAGGGGTTTGGTTACAAACATTTGCAAATACATGTGTAAGCTGCAGGCCCCGGCAAGGCACCCTGTAATCTGCAATCCCTAACTCTACAATTTAAAGAGTCTCTACAATGAGAGCACATGCATCTAATGGGATAGATGGAGGACAGGTGACTGGAGGGAGCCCACCCCTCCTTAAAGGCACAGGGTCACACTGAACACCCAGCACATCGCACAATGGCGGCAAAGGTGTCAGTGCGTTGCCTGGCTCAATATAGATATCTACGATAATACAAAAAGTGGTCACCGCCTCCACCTATAACTGGTCTTAATGGTAAGGAGCACTGGAAGGGCGGACGCAGATCAAAAAAAAAAACACAAAGAGATTTATCTTTGGTTTATCTTGGTCTCATCAGACCACAGGACATGGTTCCAGTAATCCATGTCCTTAGTCTGCTTGTCTTCACCAAACTGTTTGCGGGCTTTCTTGTGCATCATCTTTAGAAGAGGCTACCTTCTGAGACGACAGCCATGCAGACCAATTTGATGCAGTGTGCGGCATATGGTCTGAGCACTGACAGGCTGACCCCCCCACCCCTTCAACCTATGCAGCAATGCTGGCAGCACTCATACGTCTATTTCCCAAAGACAACCTCTTGATATGACACTGAGCATGTGCTCTCAACTTCTTTGGTCGACCATGGCGAAGATTGTTCTGAGTGGAACCTTTCCTATTAAATCACTATAAGGTCTTGGCCATCATGCTGCAGCTCAGTTTCAGAGTCTTGGCAATCTTCTTGTATCCTAGGCCATCTTTATGTAGAGCAACAATTCTTTTTCCAGATCCTCAGAGAGCTCTTTGCCATGAGGTGCCATGTTGAACTTCTAGTGACCAGTATGAGAGAGTGAGAGCGATAACACCAAATTGAATATACAGTACCTGCTACCCATTCACACCTGAGACCTTGTAACACTAACGAGTCACATGACACCGGGGAGGGAAAATGGCTAATTTGGCCCAATTTGGACACTTTCACTTAGGGGCGTACTCACTTTAGACATTAATGTCTGTGTGTTGAGTTATTTTGAGGGGACAGCAAATTATCACTGTTATACAAGCTGTACACTCACTACTTTACATTGTAGCAAAGTGTCATTTCTTCAGTGTTGTCACATGAAAAGATATAATAAATTATTTACAAAAATGTGAGGGGTGTACTCACTTTTGTGAGATACTGCCTGTGTGTGTGTGTGTGTGTGTGTGTGGGGTGTGGGGGGGGTGGGGTTGAGGATACTGTATGTGCTAGGGGTGTTTGGGAGGTGCTAGTAGAGGGGTTGGATATGAAATCTGATCCCCCACGCCCCAGCAAAAGTCCTCTCCCCCCTGGAAGCACCCCCTAGCACATGCAGTATCTTCACATCCACCACCCCCAAATCAAAGGCATACTGGCTGCTACAAAGGGGACAGTCATGGTATCTTGGACCCTGGGCACTTCACTATAGATGAAAGGCAATTGCTCCAGGTGCCCATGCTAGTGCCCCCCTGCCAGGCAAGTTAGTGGAGCCAGGTGGTGGAAATTTTTTGTGACACTATGCTGTAGGACTCAGGGGTGGTTCACACCATGAGTTATGCATGCACTACTGCTGTACCATACAGCCCAGTGCAGGCAAACACATTGCGTTTGTGACCTACATTTGGGGTTTTAATAACTTAAAACTGACAGCTGCTGCAGATTGCATTTTGAATGTGGTGTGGGAAACGCACATGGAACGCAGGCGTCCCGCACCTCTTTCTAGCATGAACTGGCCCTTAGTCCGGATTTGTTTGATTTTTTAAAGGATTTTGCTGAGGTTTATACTGTATGTGTCCATGAGACTCTTGCTTGTGGTATAGCAGTAACAAGTAACAACATATTTTATTGGTAGAAGGAAGCCAATTTTTTTTTAACCGTGCCCTTCAAGCCCCTCCCACTGCTAAAGGTTTGGCCACACCCACATTTTGTTGCTGCGCACTACGCACGCCACAAGTCCCCCCTCAAATGTCCCTCACTCTGAAGTTCAGAAGTTGGGAGGTATGCATTCTCCCTGGTAGGTGAGAGGACGCAGCGTGGAAGCCTTCGTTTATCTCACCTGCTAGCTGTCCATAGCCAGTGAGAGGAAGCGGGGAATGCATACCCCCCCATAAGTACACACTGCCGTTTAGTGCCAGTTCAGTACAGCTCAAATTTTTAATGCTGTGTGATGTCCTTCTCACTGCACCCCACTACATTACAGGTACTTGAAGGAAGTACCAGCGTGACTGTAGACAGTGGAGGTGGGGGGGGGCTTGCATTGTGGAGGGGAGAGGGATAGCAGGAGGAGGATGTGGAAGGGGGGGGGGCACCAAATGGCACGTTTGCCTTTGTAGACAAAAGTCTTTGCACTGGCCCTGTTCACTACTACTTTGACAAATAATATAAAATATAATGCAATTTGCCCTGGGGAAAGAGATCTTGGACTACAAGGCTAGACGTTGAGCTCCTGTGTACAGGTGATTGAAGATAGCCTGCATCATAAATTAAACTGTCTCCCAACTTAAAACTGTCTCACTTATTTATGGGTCACTGTAGCCACAATGACCTTACTGACTTTGTAATTGCCCATACAGTATGTATGGTAGTTCTGAATAGTCTCCACTTGTTAATAATTCTGCCGATCTTGGCTAATCTTCTGGTTATACTAAGACCATAATTGAAAAACATTTAACATTTTTTATAGATAAAGCTGAAGTATTTTTTCAGAAATCGAAAAATCTTAACTACAGCAAAAATATGACACTTGTATGTTCTTTTGGAAAGGTTAGCATTTTATACTTTCAGGTTAAACTAGTACTTTTGGAGCCAAGGCTGGAGTGGAATGCTGCCTTTCATTGTGACACAAATGTGTGCAGTGTATGCTTGAATACCAGCAGAGATATGAATTGCTGTTATTAGTTCGAACCTGTCGGTAACTCTTTACATTCCCATTTGGGAAATAAATTCTTGACATGTCATAATATTCAGTGTCAGTATAAAAAAAAAAAAAAAAGCTGTATCTTTTATCATTATAAAGTAGACCCTAAAGCAGAACTTCACTCTCTCAACACTATTTTGAATCCTTATGCTGCAAGCATTAATAAATATATAGAAACGTTTATCATTATTACTTGTTTTAAGCAGTTTTTTGCATTTATTCAGTTACTTTCTGGTCTCCATGTCTAGGCAAATGATGTCACACATCCCAGGAGTCTTCAGGAGGGATGGAGGGGATTTTTCAGCTAAGTATGCCCTCCTGCATGCATGCCTGAGCTGAGGGCAGATGGATTACAGGAAGTAAATGATACATGAATCATCTGCCGTTACTCAGGATGGCCACTGCCAGAGATTCTAGGGGGTGTTTTTCTAAGTGATTTATCAGCAAAATAAAGCATGGAGGCATAGATGGGTGAGTTTGTTTTGATAATTAAAAATGAGTCAAATAGCGCTTTTGGTTTGTGGTGCTCAGATACAATGTAGTTCCACTTTAAACCAAAGTCTAGGGACTTTACCTTGGCTGGGATGATGTCATCACTAAGTCTCCTCTCCCCAAGTCACACATTGTTACAAAAAAACACCAAGGTGAACTTAAAGTGGATGTAAATCTGATTCATGAAATTTGACCTGGGCACATATATCTGCAGTGTTTTCTTATAGCATAATCCTATATAACTATGTAATTAAACTTCAACTCCATCTTTTGTGTACACCCCTCAACTCTTGCCTTCCTTGCTTTCTGAAGCCCCCTTCCCTTGCGTACTTTTTTTAAAAATAAAATTCACTTTAGGCCAGTCCAGGAATAGTACAGGTCCTTCCTCTTCTCCTCTTATGGTGGTGATGGTCGTTCCTTCCTCCCAGACTGCCTGGTACCCACACATAGTGGGCATTGTGCTGTCCAGGAGTACTGTGAACACAGGTCAGTGTGATGATGTCAATTTCTATGATGTCCTGGGTTCACAGGAATTGCATTTAATACACTGGCTATCATTTAACCTGGAAGAGGACCGTCAGAAGGAGGGAAACCAAGAGTCTGCTTGGGAAGATGAGAGATGAGTACTCTAGCGGGAGCTGATTTTTAAAAATTTTCTTACATGGTGGGCAACATTTTTTTAAAAATTGTATAAAAAGTAACAGAATACAAATGCATCATCTTTCCAAAACATAGTAAATGTATTATATACATATTCTAAAGGCATGCTTTTAGAAATTTAAATGCCCAAAGCACCACAATTTGAAAACTTGAACTGGTAATATACTGAAGCCAATTTTAAACTTTCTGAGATTTTAATAATCTTCGATAGGCATATTTTGCAATCATTTTCCACAATGTGACATTTATGATAATACACATTCCATGGAGCAGTTTCTAGCAAATAAATCAAGTTACATATTTGAGAATCACATAGATGTGGTGGCTTCCAGCCCAGGCATTCAGATCCCTTTCCTCCCCCTTCATCTAGAACATTTTCCAAAATACAAGCTCTCGTCACGGTTCTTAGAGAAGTAAATGTCTGCTATATGCATTGTTCTAAACAACAAAAGAATGTATTGATCAAAGTTATGGGGCCCACTAGTTGGAAGAATTCCTGATGTGACCACCCAACACACAGCTTGCAGAAAGCCATGTACAAGGCAGAAAGATCTCTTTTTAAGGGTCTGTGGAAAAGGCCTGACAATGAATTAGTCCCAGGGTGAGGCATAAAAGTAGAGTTCTTTCAGCTGTATGATGTTTTAACATTTATTTTATTTATGTTTCAATTACACTGTTTCTACAGAGGTTTACAGAGGACTTATTTACTTTATCATTTTTTTTTTTTATTGCGTGCTTATGGTATCTGCTTTATATTGATTAGAAATGTTTGCCTTTATATTTATTTTGCCATGAAATAGTCATTTTATTATTTGCATTATGTTTCCATTGGAAACAACTCCATTTTCTTTACAGTAAAAGAGTCTCTTGTGTGAAACTAGACTGTTGACCTTACCAGCCAATCAGATTCCTGCTGCTGTTTTGCTTTTATAGGTTATAAGATAAAGTTATGTCAAGGCAACATATTCTCTTTTATTTTATTTCAGTTTTTAAGTAAAGAACCATGTTTGTTTAAATGTAAAGGATAGGTCAGATATAGAGCATATATACTGTATGTAGGTGGTATAAACAGAGAGGTGGATTTTCAATGTACAGTTATTGCCCATACACTTTTCCAGTAAAACTCAGAACCTCATAAAAGCTTACCTATATATGGTCATAATATTCAGCTCAGATATTCATAAACTATTCAGCTATTCAGGTCAGAAAGAGGAACAAGAAACAATGGTGTATAGTATCTACAAATACATTCTGTTCATACCACCAAATAGTTTTAATTAATTTTAGGAATTTGTTTTTTACCACCCTTCCCGAATGCGGTCACCAAAAGGGTAAATCCTTCCATTTCATATGACTAATTCTCTCCTTATATTTCAGAGCACAGCATTTCATTGTCATCATGTGTTCTCCCTGTTTGTATATTTTAATGGTTTGTTGTTACTCTCTATTGGTTGATGAAAGACTGGAATGCGTGTTGCGATTTCTCTTTCAGCTTACAAGTTAAATGAGGACAGGCATTATGCCAAAAACCTTTGAACGTCTCCACCAGCCTATAATTGGGCGGAAGCCCTACTGGCGCTCTTTTAGTCTGAGTGAATCCCACACAACTTAGTATTAGTGACATGGCCACACAGTGACATGTCTCAGCTGTCTCCTTTTGGAAAGCACTTTGTTATCATGAATAGAAGCATTATTAAGTGCTGGGGAGTACCTGTTTTCTGTCAATAATTAAAATGAGGAACACACCGATACTATTCCATGGAAATGAAACTTTTTAATTGTTTCTTTTTACTTGTGAATTGTTTAGAAAATCAATCATGGTAATTAGTAAATTAAATGTAGAGCCCGGCAACTTCCTAGTCAAACACTAATATAGATATTAAGAACTTAGAAGCAATCTGGAAGCACTTTGCCTGCCCTGCTTAAACTGGTTACTGTCTACAGCAGGGATCCTCAAACTATGGTCCTTCAGTTGTTGCGGAACTACACATCCCATGAGACATTGTAAAACTCTGACATTCACAGGCATGACTCGGCATGATGGGAATTGTAGTTCCTGCACAACTGGAGGGCCATAGTTTGAAGATCCCTGGTCTACAGCCTCCTGCTCTTGAGTACCTTTATTTTGGTGCGCCAAAGTCCCTACACGTGTGTTGAAGTGTGGCCATAGAGAGGAGAAATCATCTTGGGTGCATGTTGTGGGTCCGTCATTATGTGATCAGAGCTGAAGGATATAAACACTGGATGGGAACACTAAACATTAGAATTGTTTCAGATCCACGTCTGAGATTTGTGTTTCTATTTAAAGCCCAGTTGATTTTCCAGCTTAAATCAGCTAAATAAATTACAAGTGCATCAAAACAATAGGCATAGAAAGTATTATAGATCATTTTCTTTGGAAAACTTCCACAGCCTGAGTAGAAAAGCCTATCCAGCATGAATCAAGAATCATTGCTCTCTGTAGGGAAGCAAGTGGTTTCTCTGTAGAGGTCTGACAAGCCCATTGCTTAATCAAACCTACAGTTCTGCAATCAACAAGACACCCACTCCCTGCTGTTTGGAGAGCCATAGCTCTGACTCAATAGGAGGAATGCTGGCCCTGCAGAGATACCACTTCCATACAGAGAGCAAATATCATTCTCGGCGGCATGATTGGAACTTTCCTACTAAGGGAGATGCTTTCTGAAAAAAGTAACACTTAATGTATTGATGTACCTGGAATGTGCATAGATGATTTAAATTGAAAATTCATATGAGCAAACTTTAATGAAGAGGGCATGGGAAGTTTCGATACTGGAGCATGGTTTCAAAACTGTCACACTTTAATTTTGTTTAAAGCTGAATTCCAGGTATAGTGGTTTTTACATAGTTACATTGGTCCAGCTTGGACCAATGTTAGTATCTATGTTCCATACCTCTGGGATGCCCCCAGAAGCTGAAGATCACTGCAGTAGGCACCGCTGCTACAGTGATTGCTGCTAGATTCCGGGTCCTGCCCTGAGAGGCTATACTTCTCCTTACTGAACACTGGAAATCACCTGCTTGGCACGGGTGCCATTTAGCAAACACTTTCTATTTTCTCAACGAATGTAAAGTGTTCCCTGATTGGTTGAGATGAATAGTGTGACATCAAAGCCTCACCTCTTCATCTCGTTCAATCAGAGAACGCTTTGCAGCCATTAAAAAGATGAAAAGTAATCCCTGAAATGGTGCTCATGCTCAGTAAATGTGTGTTCACAATGCAGCAAGGCATGGCACATGCATACTTACGTTAGTCCTAGATGGACCGATGTAACTATGTATAAATTGCCATACCTTGAATGCATCTAGTTAGGAATATGTATTTCCAAGACATTTTGCATGTTAAAGCGGAGTTCCAGTGTAACGTGAGAATTACCTACCCCGTGAGAAAAACCTACCCTCGTCACTTCCGGCCAGGAACAGCTGAGCAGCGCAGCAGTGCGCATGCTCCCAGCCCCGGATACCTAATAGAAAAGCTGAGGACCTGACTAGTGCGCATGCGCACTAGTAGGAAATTATCACGGTGTCCGTGAAAATAACCTACCCACGCCACGCTTACATTAAAACAGCTGTGCTACAATATAAGTCATCTCCGCTCCTGTTCCTGTCACTCCCCTGATCTTGGCTAGTAAATATAAAAGCGGGTCTCGGCTCCGTGATTTATGTTATCATACAGCCGCCGCCGCTTTAATATTTACTAGCCGAGATGAGGGAAGTGACAGGGATAGGAGTGGAGATCACTCGTATTGCAGCAAAGCTGTTTTAATGTAAACGCCACATTACACACAGTGCCGTGCAACCGGAAGTGACGAGGGTAGGTTTTTCTCACGGGTAGGTAATTCTCACGGAACACCGGCATATTTTTCAACTTTAGTGATTCCTGGAGTGCTCGCTATGCTGATCAACAATTGGGCATTTTCAATTTTTTTCGGGGGTCCCTTACCTTATTTTCAGGGTATTTTTGATTGTACTTCCTCCTTCTCCCCCCTCTGTGGCCGCGGCCACCGACATCACTTTCACCTTTGCATTGCATCCTGGGATCTGTTTGTCATCACTCCCAGGAGGCTGGAATCAGGAAGAACTCCCAGAACATTCACTGGAATCAAGAAGATGGACACAGCAGATTACACTGTGGCTTCAGATGTAAAAGTAAGATTTTGACTAAAATCCAAAACTGTACACCTTGTAAGTATGAGAATAGCGGTTCTGTAAAGGGCGATAGATTACTATTATAGGGGTAATTTTAGTTAAAAAAGGTATTTGAGGCCAGAACTCCGCTTTAAGCAAACAGACTCTTTATCAAGACAAGCAGAATAATTTTGATTAAGAAGCTCACTTTGAGGGGAATTTACTAAGATTGAAGAAGCCAGAATCCAGAGCATCTGTAATAATTAAACAATCAGCCTATAGCCTCAGCATGTTCAGTTGAACTTTAAAAATGAAAGCTAGAAGCTGACTGGTTTCATATACAACTGCTTTAGATTCTGGATGCTCCAGTCTTAGTAAATTCCCACTGTAAAGGCTAGTGTCAGGTTCTTCCATAATCTTAAAGAGATAGCATCTGCAATTCCGAGTGTGCTGAGGGTGCTTTCTATTATTGGTGGATGGCCCTTCCATAGGGATGGACTAAGATTATTTTGCACAAGAACAGAGACTATATGGCTTTCAGTGGGCTGCACACTGAAGTTCTCAGTGGAGGAGGGGCAGACTAGTTTAAAATCTAGTTGCTGGGGAAGAGGGGACACCAATGTTTAAATGTAACCCTTAACCTTTAACATTATCCCTAAACTTTATACATACAGTGTTGATTTACTAAAACTTTGAGAGTGCAAAATCTGGTGCAGCTCTGCATGGAAACCAATCAGCTTCCAAGTTTTTTTTGCCAAAGCTTAATTGAACAGGCTGAAGTTAGAAGCTAATTGGCTACCTCCCAGCTGCACCAGATTTTTGCACTCTCCAGTTTTGGTAAATCAACCTCACAGTCATTTTGCTCAGTTAATCTGTATACCAATATGAAATGATTAGCTGAGAATAGTGTGTGCCTCCACACTCTTCTGCCGGAGTCTTGTTGTTCTGGAGTCAACTAGGGGACATTTTTTATCTTCTATGGGGCCCAACACGAGGGTGTACTTCCAAAGATGATGGCCTTGAAATAAACTACTAAGAATTTTCATCCTTGATCCTCTTTGAAAGTGATAGATAAATCAATAGAAATGTTGACAAATGCTTTTGAAATGATCCAATATTTTGTTCAAAACCAATTAACTTCTTTGACAATATAAAGAATTCCGTGGGTCACCTATCAATCTGATTAATAAGAATTTGTCAAATTTCATAAATTGAAAGCTAACTAAATTGAGCTTGTTATCTGTTGCCCCAGTGCCCATCACAGCTAGCAGGAACATATTGTGTATAGCCAGATCTCTAGATCTTATAGAATTTGTGTGGATAGAATATATACATATACATTTTAAGAGAATTAGGGACCCCCTTACACACACACACACTTGGAAAACTTGAATGTTACGTGACATTGATATTTTGTTTTCCTTTTGTAATTTATGGAAGCTATCTATTAGTTTGAGTTCTGGAATTTAGAGTGAGCTGGATAACAAACTGTTATTTATGAAGACTTTTTTTCCCATGAGCAGTGATTGTGAAGAGCACAAGAAAATCATTCAAGCATTGAGCTAGTCACACACTTTTAAAGCCACCATTTAATGAATGGAGCATATATTTCAATGTTCTGTTAAAGAGAATAAAAGACAATTTGAGAAGAAAAAAAAACATACAACAGAAGAAATTGCATTTTAGAATTTTTAATGGCCTTTTGATGTACTTGTCATTCACAGCTGCTGCCAGATTGACTTAGACAAATACGACGGTCTTGTAGAAGTTCCCTATTAGACTTAAGACTACCATATATTATTTATGCTGGATGTGCATGAGGTGTTATATGTATTAAAGGATCCATTCATTGCAGATATATCAGACAGAAGTAGATGGTGATTTGGGCTGTCTATTGCTTTCTTATATCCCTTGGGGGTTGCATTCAACGCATCAATCTCCCTGATATAAGACTGTAATCCCTAGCAAGAAGATATCACATTTACAGTGCCTAAAAAAACTAAGGAGGTAGCATGTGATTCAGCCTCTAGCTTCCACCTATAACTTAAAAATAATTTATTAAGCCCAAGATATAGCATAGAACAATAACCTTTGAATTCTAAGCAGATAAGACCCAAAATATAAGAACTAAATATTCATTAATAAAAAAATTAATATATTCTTGTCAATCCATCTAGTGTAAGTACCTGCATTTGAATTGATATCAACCTCCCGCTATCCCCTTTACAGCAGCACGTAGATCGGGAGAGGGAGGAGCAGGTATGGGAGCCAATCAGATGTGCTGCATGCACTTTTGGTGACAAGGCAAATGCTATTAGGAGAAGAGAGCACAGTGAGCAGACAGAAGAGCTCATCAATCTGCTGTTGCTCTTTTGTTGCACAGTCAGAAGGTTATATTTCTTTACAAAAATGTAAAAAGAGTAAACTTATGCGCTAAAATGGGGTAAGCGACCCGATGAATGCTATAAATGAGAAACTAGTGATGAACGTGGAACTCCTCCGAGCTAGCAGCTGATTTAGATAGTGTCCCCACGTATCACAATATAAAAAGCAAGTATAAATCAGCGCTACACTCTCAATGAGGGGGACCACTCGTTCTACCTACAACCGTTGATCTCAAAGACTGTAAGACATTAATTACATAGTGAATAAATGTGTAGGTGTGTGGGTGGATGACTAATCAAGATTGTGCAGAATAAGAAAAGAATATTGATAGTAGAAAAAAATCCTCAAAAAATCATCAAATTGTGAACAATCTACTGAATCCAGATCTGAGTGATCATAAACAAACACAAGTGACCAGCAATAAAAAACAATTGATATGTGAATAGTTGCTACTCATATAAATGATGCACATCAATAAACAATATAAAATAGTGCAAATGGCGGTTTGAAGTGATATAAACAATTCAAAAACAGTGCAGAAGTGCTAAATCAGACGTGCATAAATAGTCCATGAAATAACTCTTAGGTTAATAATAGTCCAATAAAAATTAATTCATAAAGTGCAAAGTGCCCATAGATATGTGGTGATATCTTCCAATGTGATTTAAAAGGTGAAATAAGTTTTCAAACACATCAAATCAAAGTGAGTGTGTCCCGGTGAGCTCGCAATCCCACACCGAGTGCAGTGGGCGCTCACCTCCACAACACTCAAAAAGAGTGTTAAGTATAAATATCCAGGCTCCTCACAATCTTCTGACGTGTATATATTATCCTCCAGCTGTTATGGATTAAATACTATCCTCCGGTTGTTATGGGTTAAGTGATTTCAAATTGGTCCACGTAAGTATCTCCCTGTGTCTAGTGCTTAAACACGAGAGGCTCTCATGGTGCAGTACATAGGGTATACTTTATTAACCACTTAAGCCCCGGAGGATTTGGCTGCTAAACGACCAGAGGGCATTTTGCGATTCGGCACTGCGTGACTTTAACGGACAATTGCGCGGTCGTGCGACGCTGTACCGAAACGAATTTGGCGTCCTTTTTTTCCCACAAACAGAGCTTTCTTTTGGTGGTATTTGATCACCTGTGCGATTTTTTGATCACGCGCTATAAACAAAAAAAGAGCGTAAATTTTGCAAAAATAGCAATATTTTTCCCTTTTTTTTATATGAAATTCCCCCAAAAAAAAATGTAAAAATCAAAATTTTTTAATATTTTCGGCCAATTTGTTTTATGCTACCTATGTTTGGTAAAAAAAATCGCAAAAAGCGTATTTTGATTGGTTTGCGCAAAAGTTATTGCGTTTACTAACAAAGGGAAAGATTTTTGTCATTTTTGTTGTTTTTTTTTTTAACGCGTAATGGCGGCGATCTGCGATTTTTTTTGCGGTACTGCGACATTGCGGCGGACAGATCGGACCCTTGACTGACATTTTTGACACTTTTGGGGTTACCAGTGACATTTCTACAGTAATCAGTGCTATACATATGCACTGTTACTGTAAAAATGCACTGGTAGTGAAGGGGTTAACTTTATTTGAGAGGGAGGGGCTGTGTGTGTCCCTAGGGGCGTGATTCTAACTGTGATTGGCTGTGGCTTCAACTGTATGCAGAGTGATCAATGGATCTACATAGTAGATCCATGTGATCAGCTCTCATACAGAGAGGAGAATGACAGGCAGCTTGTTTACACAAGCTGCCTGACTATCTCCCTCTCCCCCGCCGATCGCAGAGTGGCCGGCGGCGATCGGGTCCGCCGGTCACGCGCGCGGGGGGGTCCGTGACCACGCGGGAGCGGGAGCGCGCCTCCGGCGGCGCGCGCTCGCTCCCTAAACCCTCACAGGCGAGCGACGTAGACCTACGTCACTTTGCCTGTGAGGGGCTGACCGCCCACGTAGATAGTCGTGCGGCGGTCGGCAAGTGGTTAATAACAAAGTTACAGACTACTCACAAAGAAGCAGATCAAAGCGTGCAGACAATCTCTAATGTAGCCGCCGATGCGGTGAGATCCGAAGCTTCCGGTCTCGGCCGAAGACCGGAAGTGACGTCAATACGGCTTATCGCTGACGCGTTGCGCTACGAACACCCGTAGCTTTCTCAAAGGGGGAAGTTTCATTTCACTATGAGTAGCAACTATTCACATATCAATTGTTTTTTATTGCTGGTCACTTGTGTTTGTTTATGATCACTCAGATCTGGATTCAGTAGATTGTTCACAATTGGATGATTTTTTGAGGATTGTTTTCTACTATCAATATTCTTTTCTTATTCTGCACAATCTTGATTAGTCATCCACCCACACACCTACACATTTATTCACTATGTAATTAGTGTTATCCACAGTCTTTGAGATCATCGGTTGTAGGTACAACGAGTGGTCCCCCTCATTGAGAGTGTAGCGCTGATTTATACTTGCTTTTTATATTTCTTTACAGTAGTGTATGAGGGGACTGTGTAAATCTCAAGAATGGAAGAACAGAAAAAACAATCTTTTGGAGGGTGAAATATCTCCCTCATATAAACAGTATCTCATCTGTGATTAGACATCATTTTGACTAGTGTAGCGAATGGTTAATATCCCTGTTGGGGGGGGGGGGTTCTTTTTTGCCATTTGGCTTTTAGATATACATTATTGCCCAACTAAACTTTCAGTTTAAATCAGCTAAATACGTACCAGGTGCATCAAAACAAAAGGTGTGCAAAGTCTAAAGCCTCGTACACACGCAACGAATTTCTGCCGACCGGTCGTCCGTCTTTTGCCAAGAGTGCGTGTCCTTTGGTTGGAATGTGCTCTAGACTGCACACAAATTTTCCTGTATGACAGAATTCTACTTCAGAAGTGATGTCATGTGTTGGATTGTTTTGTATGTGTTCTTTCTCTCTGAGCATGCCTAGTCTTGCTCATAAGATTTTTCCCCATCGAAATCTGTACTAATGAGACGAAAATCGGACATGTTTTGACGGAGAACAAAAAATTTAATGCCTGCACACCAGGATTTTGTTAGCCGAAAAGTCGGAGTCTGTTGTCGAAAAGCACCATACTATCAACCCGAAAATCGGCAGATCGGTCGTCGGACGAAATTTCTGGCCATACATCTTCAATTTCCTTGTACAATTTGCTGTTAGATTTACCAAAAACCATATAATAGGAGGTCAAGACTAAACAACATTTTCAATTGTATCCTATAAGGCAGGCCTTTGTACTACATAGTTGAAGGTAAATCTTAAGAATATTGTACAGAAAATTGTAAGAAATGTGTTAAATGTATGGCCAGCATTACAGTTTGTTTTCTTTGTAAAGCAGTCACAGCTCAAGTACACAAGCCTGTCTCCTGCCAGCATGCTGTAGTAAAGGAACCTTTCTCTGTATGGGGAACCAGTGGTCTCTCTGCAGAGGTCAGACATGCCCCCAACTGAGTAAGAGCTAGAGCTTTCCAATTAGCAGGGAGCTATGTTGATTAGAAATCTGTAGTTTTTGACTCAGTCGGGGGCATGTCAGACGTCTGCAGAGAGACCACTGCTGCTACACAGAAAGCAAGGGTCCTTTTCTACAGCAAGGAGGCAAGGGGAATATTTATCCGCTAAAGCTGTGGATGCTTTCTTAAAGTAATTCTAAAGGCTCCCTTCTTTACCTTAAATAAAACAAATATGTTATACTCACTGCTCTATGCAGTGGTATTGCACAGAGCAGCCCCAAACCTCCTCTATTGAGGTCTTTCGCCAGTGATCTTGAATCCTCCTCTTCTCTGTCTGCCACCAGAGCAAGACACTTGCTATGAGGGCAGACATGCTGGCTTGCTCACCAACCAGGCCACAGTGTGTGAGTCTATAGACACACACAGTTCAGCTTGGCCCCACCCCCTCCTCACTGGATTTGATTGACAGCAGCAGGAGCCAGTGGCTTCCGTTTCTATCAATCTGATCTGTTACACCAGGGAGAAAGAAAGTATTCGTGGAGGGAGCAAACCTTTAGTGAAAGGATAGAAAATATTACCCTAAAAGGTAGCCCGCACCCCTATATAAGTCACACAAAAAATAAAGAAAAGAAAAAAGTGGGGTTTTGTAGGCCAAAATGAGATGGTCAGAATATGGTACAACACAGCAAATTTGTTAAAAACGCATGTTTATTAATCAATTCTTACTCATAAAAGGCATGTGCAAACATGCTCTAAAGACATACATACATATAACATATATTAACAGAAAAACAAGAACACGGATTAGGATAACCAAGTGGTGGGTCTCAACAAGAGAAGGTGGAAAATGGTCCCTGCGCAGCCAACGCGTTTCGCTTGGTTTTGCTTCTTCGGGGCTTAAGAGACCAAGAAACCAACTAGTGTTCTATAAGGTATATGAGAAAATAATACAATAAATATACAGTATATGGTTATCATATAACAAAACATATAGCGTCATGCTGTGTGATATATATAACAAATCATAATGATCGACAAGCATAGTGTATACTGACCCCTCGTGTGTAAAATCATGGGGCGGACGGCAGTTCCGTGAATAAACTCAAGTTGTATAACAGGCGTGGACTTTATGTAGAAATATAGTGATGGTGGAAGGGTGAATTACACACTCTTTATATTGTATATGTACAAACAAAGTAATGGGATGCATGTGCATACATATATAGAGCACATGCTGTATTAGTATACATTTATAATGCCCCAATATTATAATAATAATAGCATTAAATCACCATATCCACATCCATAAGATGATATATTTCATCCTAGTGGAAAAATAAAAAAGGGAAGGGAAAAAATAGAATGGCATTATATGGATTAAAAAGGATGTAGTGCACATTACATTGCAGTAGCAGAAAGGAGTTTTACTTTAAGGCCTCATGCACATTGGATGTTTTTCCAGCTGCTGTTTTTGGTGTCAGACGTTTTTTGCTGCAGCCAGTAAACTCCCCGGCATGTCATCCTATGTGTCCATGCACACATAGGCTGTCATCAGCGGTTTTTGGCAGAGGCGTTTTCTAGCTGTAAAAAAAAAAACTCAAGAACTAGTGGGTTTTAGGAGACGTTTTTCAGCTGTAAAAACGCTCTAACCCTGATAAAAGCCTAAAAACACCAAAAAACGCAGCTATTCTGTGTTCATTAACATTTTTGAGCCATAAGCATTTGTGGGAGTATAGTTTTGCTAAAAACAGCTAAAAAACGCTACAGCTGAAAAAAGCTAAAAAACGCCTTCTACAGCTACAGCTTTCTACTGACGTTTTGATAACATGAGTGCATGAGGCCTAAAACAGGTAGAACCACGCAAGGAAAACAAATTGTAAGCCTCTCCACACCTTTTGTTGTGATGCACCTGGAAAATATTTAGCTGATTTAAAAAAAAGTTCAATAATGTTTGTTCACACAGCATTTAGAATTTCTCTGTCGATACAGTGCCTTGCGAAAGTATTCGGCCCCCTTGAACTTTGCGACCTTTTGCCACATTTCAGGCTTCAAACATAGAGATATAAAACTGTAATTTTTGGTGAAGAATCAACAACAAGTGGGGCACAATCATGAAGTGGAACGAAATTTATTGGATATTTCAAACTTTGTTAACAAATAAAAAACTGAAAAATTGGGCGTGCAAAATTATTCAGCCCCTTTACTTTCAGTGCAGCAAACTCTCTCCAGAAGTTCAGTGAGGATCTCTGAATGATACAATGTGGACCTAAATGACTAATGATGATAAATAGAATCCACCTGTGTGTAATCAAGTCTCCGTATAAATGCACCTGCACTGTGATAGTCTCAGAGGTCCGTTTAAAGCGCAGAGAGCATCATGAAGAACAAGGAACACACCAGGCAGGTCTGAGATACTGTTGCAGAGAAGTTTAAAGCCAGATTTGGATACAAAAAGATTTCCCAAGCTTTAAACATCCCAACGAGCACTGTGCAAGCGATAATATTGAAATGGAAGGAGTATCAGACCACTGCAAATATACGAAGACCTGGCCGTCCCTTTAAACTTTCAACTCATACAAGGAGAAGAATGATCAGAGATGCAGCCAAGAGGCCCATGATCACTCTGGATGAACTGCAGAGATCCACAGCTGAGGTGGGAGACTCTGTCCATAGGGCAACAATCAGTCGTATACTGCACAAATCTGGCCTTTATGGAAGAGTGGCAAGAAGAAAGCCATTTCTTAAAGATATCCATAAAAAGTGTAGTTTAAAGTTTGCCACAAGCCACCTGGGAGACACACCAAACATGTGGAAGAAGGTGCTCTGGTCAGATGAAACCAAAATCGAACTTTTTGGCAACAATGCAAAACGTTATGTTTGGCGTAAAAGCAACACAGCTCATCACCCTGAACACACCATCCCCGCTGTCAAACATGGCGGTGGCAGCATCATGGTTTGGGCCTGCTTTTCTTCAGCAGGGACAGGGAAGATGGTTAAAATTGATGGGAAGATGGTGGAGCCAAATACAGGACCATTCTGGAAGAAAACCTGATGGAGTCTGCAAAAGACCTGAGACCGGGATGGAGATTTGTCTTCCAACAAGACAATGATCCAAAACATAAAGCAAAATCTACAATGGAATGGTTCACAAATAAACATATCCAGGTGTTAGAATGGCCAAGTCAAAGTCCAGACCTGAATCCAATCGAGAATCTGTGGAAAGAACTAAAAACTGCTGTTCACAAACCCTCTCTATCCAACCTCACTGAGCTCGAGCTGTTTTGCAAGGAGGAATGGGCAAAAATTTCAGTCTCTCGATGTGCAAAACTGATAGATACATACCCCAAGCAACTTACAGCTGTAATCGCAGCAAAAGGTGGCGCTACAAAGTATTAACTTAAGGGGGCTGAATAATTTTGCACGCCCAATTTTCAGTTTTTTATTTGTTAAAAAAGTTTGAAATATCCAATAAATTTCGTTCCACTTCATGATTGTGTCCCACTTGTTGTTGATTCTTCACCAAAAATAACAGTTTTATATCTTTATGTTTGAAGCCTGAAATGTGGCAAAAGGTCGCAAAGTTCAAGGAGGCCAAATACTTTCCCAAGGCACTATAGTAATGAGCAGTCAGTTGAACATGTTAAATGTAATTTAGCTCTATTAACTTTTTAAAAGGAATGGTAGAAATGCTGATTTTCTGCAGAAAAACCTTGTTGATACCAATGAAAGATCCATCAAAATCATGTATCATGAATACTCTGGGCATTGTCTTTTTCGTCAGAAGGGTGAAGGATATTAATTTCATTTAGCTGAAACTTTAACTGTTCATCGCACTCAACAGCTACACTATTATTCCTCGCATGGTGTTCTAAAAGAAGCAATTTTTAGTTACATTTTTTTTTTATTTTATTCGGCGGGCTTTGAAAACTGCTGGACATGGTGCCAAGACTTGTTTTAACATCCAATTTATTTGTCATCCAGCGTATCTGTGGAAGGTCACAGTCATTAGGCAGAAACTCATTATCTAATAGTCTGAAGCTGATTTTATCCTCATCTTCCCTGCAGGTCATATGTAAACCTGGCTCCATCTTGTAAAATGTTACCGATCTGCCTGAGGCTTCTCTGTTAATCTGAACTTTCAGCTATCAAATCTCTCTCATATGACTGTAGAGTGCCATTTTATTTTTGCTTGGGGTCATGTCTCAAGATAACGTAATTCCATTTACCGCCTTCACTCAAGACTTATCATGTAAGAAAAGTATTCATTGTTACTGGCTGATACCATCTTGCTAAAAGTTATCTTTTGTACTGTGGTGTTGGTTGCATTTCTTGAAAATGTAGCTGCACTATTCCTTTTCCTGGAAAATAATACATTTTATTGTTTTTTTTATCTTTATTAATAATGCTACCATATACAATGAGATTAGGCCACTCAACACTTCTTAGCTCAAGGCACCCCAGTCTGCAGCAGATCCCTCGGGATGGCTGTCTCAGAAAGATACACTATTTTACCAAAAGTATTGGCACCCCTGCCTTTACACTCACATGAACTTTAATGGCATCCCAGTCTTAGTCAGTAGGGTTCAATATTGAGAGGTGCCCACCCTTTGCAGCTATATCAGCTTCAACTCTTCTGGAAAGGCTGTCCACAAGGTTTAGGCGTGTGTCTATGGGAATGTTTGACCATTCTTCCAGAAGCGTATTAGTGAGGTCAGGCACTGGTGTTGGATGAGAAGGTCTGGCTCGCAGTCTGTGCTCTAACTCATCCCAAAGGTGTTCTATCTGGTTGAGGTCAGGAGGACCCTGCACAAGCCAGTCAAGTTCCTTCACCCCAAACTCCCTCATCCATGTCTTTATGGACCTTGCTTTGTGCATTGATGTGCAGTCATGTTGGAACAGGAAGGGGTCACCCCCAAACTGTTCCCACAACGTTGGAAGCATGAAATTGTCCAAAATGTCTTGGTATGCTGACACCTCAAGAGTTCCTTCACTGGAACTAAGGGGGCCAAGCCCAACCCCTGAAAAACAATCCCACACCATAATCCCCCCTCCACCAAATGTTTTGGCCCAGTGCACAAAGCAAGGTCCATAAAGACATGAATGAGCGAGTTTGGGGTGGAGGAACTTGACTGGCCTGCATAGAGTACTGACCTTACCCGAAAGAACATTTTTTGGATGAATTAGTGTGGAGACTGGGAGCCAGGCCTTCTTGTCCAACATCAGTGCCTGACCTCACAAATGCGCTTCTGGAAGAATGGTCAAACATTCCCATAGACACACTCCTAAACCTTGTGGACAGCCTTCCCAGAAGAGTTAAAACTGTTATAGCTGCAAAGGGTGGGCCAACTCAATATTGAACCCTACAGACTAAGACTGGGATGCCATTAAAGTTAATGCGCATGTAAAGGCAGGCATCACAATACTTTTGGTAATATAGCATATGTATGGTGTAGGTGTTGTTGAGTTAGAACAGAAGTGGACATTTGAGAGCAGCATACATCCAGCAACCTGCCCTTCCAATCACCTTCCCATTTATAATGTCAGTAGTGGTCTATATGTAAGCCGATTATCTACCTCACTGTGTTCAATTCCCCAAAGAATATCTCATGCTATATTGTAATCATGTGACACATTTTTCCCAAATATCTCAAGAGATAATCACAAGTGTGCTGGCCAAACAAGCACAGTGATACCATAATCATTAAACCAGGTATTGGAAGTTTTGGCAGTGTGGGCAGGTGCCAAGTCCTGCTGAAAAATGAAAACTGGCATCTCCATAAAGCCGGTCAGCAGAGGGAAGTGTGAAGTGCTCTAGAATTTCCTGGTAGAGGGCTGCGCTGACCTTGGACTTGATAAAACACAGTGGACCAACACCAGCAGATGATATGGCTCCCGAAATAATCACTGACTGTGGAAACTTCACACTGGACCTCATTCAACTTGAATTCTGCACCTCTCCACTCTTCCTCCAGACTCTGGGACCTTGACAGGGGCGGCCCGCCCATAAGGGGCGCAGGGGAGCCACCCCTCCATCCATCCATGCATGGAGTTCAATGGGGATTTTTTTATTTTGAAGCACCTGATTAGAGCCAGAGGCTGTAATAGGCTTCAGAAAAGGGTGAGCCCGGGGCGCAGTGCTCCACCCAGTTGTGTGACAATAGCGAATGAATATTCGCTATTATCACACTGACTCGTCTCCTAGCCAATCAGGATGCGGGTCGTGAGACCCCTTTCCTGATTGGCTAAAAAGAGACATGATTTTATTGGCCAGGAAGAGGGAGGGGACATACGGCCGAGGAGAAGACACAGCGACGCTCGGTAAAGGAGCAGGTAAGATGCCCAAAAGCCAGCCAGCCAGCCAGCCATCCATCCTGGGAGGGGGGTGGTAGAGTAGATTGCAGGCCAGCCATCCGTCCCGCGGGGGGGGGGGGGGGTTGTTGGTTTTGACAACGCCCCCCCCCACCAAATTTTTATTCACAAGCCGCCACTGGATCTTGATGTCATCTGCTGGTGTTGGTCCAGAAGATGTGTCCAAAACAACATTGTCACTATGCCAGGAAGTGAGGACAAATCTCCAGTGGGGACACAGCAGTATAAGGCATTCAGTTGTTTATTAGCTACAAAGAATGTGTTTTTATTGCTTTCTGTGCTCCTATTACAGATTTCCCCTTGATTCCTTTGCTGATGACAAAGTTGTTATCAGGACAGATGGGACACCTTTGAGTATGCAGCAGTGCGGCCCTCCTGAGCAAACCGGCGTAGACCTACGTCAGTCGTGCGCCTGCAGCTAGGAGGAGAGTCCCCACTCTGCAGTGGGGACTCCGATGCACGGGGCAGGCGGCTCCGATTGCTGCCTGACACCCACGATAGCTTCCCGCTGAGAGAGAAGAACGGTCAGCTGTTGTAAACACGGCCGACCGTTCTTCTCCCTGGAATGATCATAGAGCTCATGCGATCCTTCTAAATAGGATTACAGGTCTCTATGATCATTTCACAAGCCACGCCCCCCCCGCAGTTAGAATCACTCCCCTAGGCTCACATTTAACCCCTTGATCACCCACAATGTTAACCCCTTCCCTGCCTGTGTCATTATTACAGTAACAGTGCATATTTTTAGCACTAATTACTGTAGTAATGTCACTGGTAACCCCAAAAGTGTAAAAAATGTCAGTCAGGGGTCCGATCTGTCCGCAGCAATGTCGCAGTCCCACAAAAAATCGCAGATCTCCGCCATCACTAGTAAAAAAAAAAACAATAAAAATTACATAAATCTTTCCCTTGGTTAGTAGACGCGATAACTTTTGTGCAAACCAATCAAAATACGGTTATTGCAATTTTTTTTTTTTTTTTTACCAATAATATGTAGCAGAAAACAAATTGGCCTGAAATGTTAAAAAATTTTGATTTTTAAATTTTTTTTTTGAGAATGTTATATAGCAGAAAGTGAAAAATATATTTTTATAGCTCAAAAAAAAAAAAAACAGGTGATCAAATACCACCAAAGTAAAGCTCTATTTGTGGGAAAAAAGGACATTGATTTTATTTGGGTACAGCATCGCACGACCGCGCCATTGTCCGTTAAATTACCGCAGTGCCGAATCGCAAAATATGGCCTGGTCATTAAGGGGGAAAATCTTCCAGTCCAGAAGTGGTTAAACTTAAGTTATGGCTCAGTCTTCTCACAACTTGTTATAATAAGTTCCCATAGAATGTATGACATCTTCATGCATTATTTGTAATTAAAAAGTACCCAGTAAACTGGTACGATGGTTTTCAGCTGATTTAGCAGAAGCCTCTGAAGTCTGTCCTGCTTATAGTGCTAGCCCCCAGCATGAATAATAAAACTTGCATCCAATGTTATTTTGTACCATAAGCTTACTACAATAAATGCGAAAAAAAAAAAAAAACATTGGTGCTCCACATTGATAAAATATTGAAAATATTTTATGATTCTAATGAGCACTGTATTTCTAAAGCAGTATTGGAGCCAAAAGCAAACATTAATTATATTGCAGCTTACAAATTTTTAGATGTGATGGCTGTATTAGTTTCCCTTTTTAGGCTTTCTTTCTTCTATTGGTGATCCAACCATTAAGTCTGTTGTTTTCAACAGAAACGCTCTCTTGCAGTTACAAGGATGAGATGGACTATTTAACACTGGCAGGGGTTCTTACAATAATCAGCCTTTATTTATTTCTTTACAAAACCTTTATCCCAATAGGAAAAAACTGTTTACTCGAACTGTTTTATTGTTACTGTTTTTAAATCTGCTAGTACATCTAACACTCCACTCTCCGCTAACCTGGGAATGCCGCTGTCCAAAAGTGCCTCCTGTGCTCATTCACCCAGAGTGTAAGCACTCTAATACAGGAGGTGTGTTAGTGGCCAGATTACTAGGTGAAAGCAGTGGAAAAAAAAGACTAAAAAAAGAAAACGAATGCAGCCACCACATCTAACGATTGCTAAGCTGCAATAGATTACATTTTTGGTTTTGGGTTTAATACTTTAACCAGTTCGGCTCCAGAGCAATTTTTTTTATTTTTCGCATACATATAAAAATCTTAAATAAACCCCCAGAACATTATATATTTTCTGAAAGCAGAGGTCCTTTTAAAAAAACAGTGCTCAAAATAAAAATGAAATAAAATAAATAGGAAAAAAAAAATAATTTTAAAGCGCCCCCATCACCATGAGCTCACGCACAAAAGAAAACGCATACGCAAGTCGCATCCACAAATGAAAACTGTGTGCCAACCACACATGTGAGGTATCGCCGCGATCGCTAGAGCGAGAGCAATACTTTTTAAGAAAGACCTCCTCTGTAACTCTAGACTGGTAGCCATTAAAAAATGTTAAAACTTTGCCTATGGAGATTTTTAAGTACTATAATTTGACGCCATTCCATGAGTGTGCGTAGTTTTAAACCGTAATAAGTTAGGTATCATTTTACTCGGCATGACATCATCTTTCACAATATACAAAAAAATGGGCAAACTTTGCTGTTTCCTTTTTTTTTTAATGCAGTGAAATGTATTTTTTCCCAAAAAATGCAATTTGAAAGACCGCTGCGCAAATGGCGTGTGACAAAAAATATAAAAATATTGCAACGACTGCCATTTTATTCTCCAGAGTCTTTGCAAAAAAAAAAAAATATATATATATATCTTAAGTAATTTTCTAGCAAAAAATACAGATTTCAACATGTAAACAACATGTGTCAGAAATAGGCTTGGTCCTTAAGGAGTTTCGGCCCCCCAAGAAAAAAATGAAAAGTCAGCAGCTACAAATACTGTAGCTGCTGACTTTTAAATATTAGAACTTACCTGTCCAGGGTTCCCGCGATGTTGGCACCAAAAGCCGATTTTCATATTGGCTCTAGGGTGCTGCCACCGCCATGCAGGGTAAGGGAACCCGGCAGTGAAGCCTTTCGGCTTCACAGCTGGCTCCCTACTGCGCATGCACAAAGCATGCTGGCCTTTCTAATTGGCCCGGCGGCAGAGGAAGAAGGAGGGTGGGCAAACTTCAGAGAGACAGCGCCACGGCGATGTCTCCCAGAAGTGGGGAAGGGTACCTGTCAAAAACAGGTACCTGTTCCCACCTCTCCCCTGAAAGGTGCCAAAGGGGGCACCAGAAGGGGGGGGGGAGCATATATGTGTAAGTTCCACTTTTGGGTGAAACTCCACTTTAAGTGGTTAAGCTGCTTTAGGCTAAAAAGAAAAAAGACCTGTCTGCTGCTAGCAGCTGCAGAATGGGACCCTTTCTCTGTGGGGAAGCAGCGGTCTCTCTACAGAGATCTGACATGCCCCCATAGCTCTGCAATCAAGAAAACTCACATTCCATGCTGTTTGAAGAGCTCTGACTCTGACTCAGCAGAGGACATGATGGACCTTTGACACATCACTGCCTCCCCACACAGAGCAAGGGTCCTTCTCTGCAGCATGCCAACACAGGCTTTATAAAGAACATGAACTGTAAGACTTAGCACACCTTTTGTTCTTATGCACCTGGAACTTATTTAGCTAATTTAAACTGAAAGGTCAATTGGGCTTTAGGCTGGGTTCACACTAATGCGATCACAGGCATCGCATGTAATTCGTACCGCATTGCTGTGCCCATCACATGAGATGTCTGCGCAATGCAAATTCAGCCATGCAGTTTGTATGGCTGAATTCGCATCGCATTTGGACCAAAATGGCCTGAACCCTTTTTTGGTTCGCATTGGAATCAAATCGCATGGGTGTTCACACCAATGCAATCCCATTTCTCAGTTCGCAGCTTTAAAGGAAACTTTTCATGAAAAAAATGTATAGACTGTCATTATTGAGTCACCTAATAGGCGTAAAGAATTCTGATCTTCCCTAATATTCCTCTCCTGCATGCTTGTTCAGTAGCTATGATTACACGCATTGAAGCCAGACACAGCCAGGCAGCTAGTGTTTTGGAAAAAT
Source organism: Pelophylax lessonae (assembly GCF_965119305.1). Classification (NCBI taxonomy): domain Eukaryota; kingdom Metazoa; phylum Chordata; class Amphibia; order Anura; family Ranidae; genus Pelophylax; species Pelophylax lessonae. The sequence goes on from NC_138776.1 coordinate 130,578,337, forward strand.
GCCAGCGAAAGGAGCAGTTCAATTCAGTCTCATGCTTTTGTAGCACTGAAATAAACAAAGATTTGTAATATGTTATGTCAGTAATGATGGCCATAAAGTGATATTAAAGTCTTGTTTTTTTTTTTTTTTTTAAATAACAAATATGTTATACTTATGTCCTCAATGGTTTTGCACAGAGCAGCCTGGATTCTCCTCTTCTCTGGTCCCTCGCCGGCACTCCTGGCCCCTCCCTCCTGCTGAGTGCCCCCACAGCAAGCAGCTTGCTATGGGGGCACCCGAGCCGAGCTGATGCTCTGTGTTTTTTTATTTAATGCATAAAATGCATTAGGATTAAAAAAAAACAAAAAAAAAAAACCTTCTGCCTTTAGAACTACTTTAAAGCAAAACTAAGGAAAATAATACTTACCTAAAATGCAACGCCAGCAAAATTACCAGCCTCCTCCAGGTGTTGGTTTTTGGACAAGCAGCAGAGCAGTATCCTGGCACACAGGCAGTGCGCTGGAATATAAACTGAGCTGTGCATGCTTAGTGTGCATTCTACAGGGGAGTTGTGACAAAGTATCATACTGGGTCTTCAATCTGGATACCAAGAGGTCTGAACCAATGGGATATCACTTATTTTTATGAGTACTTTTACCTTGCTTTCCTTCTAATTAATGGGTCTAAGGCCACATCACCCTCAATGAGCCTTAGTACATATGATCTTGGAGGCTAAGCAGAAGTGGTCCTTGTTAGTACTTGAATGGGAGACCTAGGAATCCCATGTGCTGTATTGTCTCTCCTCTCCTCTCCTCTTCTCCCCTCCCTTTCATTCTTTTATCCTGCTTTCATATATATTTTTTATCACACTTAAGCAGGCCATACACAATGCGAATTTCGAACGATTTATCTATCGTGCGATAAACACAAGCGGCACTCGTGTACATCATGCGAGTGTACCATCAATGTGATCCGAAAATCGTACTTCCAAACACTTTTTTTTGTGCCCTTTTAACTACACCTCTACTGGACATACCCCCTACTGTTCTGTGTTTTGTTAGGTGAATTCATACCACTCCCCCATTAATGATACGAAATTTGGCCAATTTTCGCAAAAAACCCAACATGTTGGATATGTGAATTTTTGCTGTCGTACGAAAATTGCATGTTGCACATACCACACTAACGATACGAAAATCGCTCAAATTCACTGGCAATTTAGATTTTTGGACGAAATTCGCCTCGTATATGGCCTGCTTTCCGCTCCCTGTCTTGTGGTTCTACCCACAACCATAATAATAATAACCATACCTGGTCACATTCATATGTTTTCAAATTTATCCCTGGTGTTTCAGTGTGGATATTGCAATTATTACATTAGTGTCCAGCAATTGTTCAAGAACTGTTTTTATGTATTCATTTCCCATCTATTGATTTGTTGCTGTAATATTAGAGTTTTTTTTATCACTGAGTTATAATAAAGTAATGATTTTATAGGTCTTTGTGTATTTGGTTGTGGTTAAGACCATGTGTTTTTTCTCTTGGTTTTTGTATTGTGTCCACCCCCTTTTTGTCATTGCATTACCAGTGGCAAGCACTAGGCTCTTTTGTCTCCTTTAATGCTTTTCCATCTGTTTGGGATGAATTTATATATTTTTTTGGTTGCGGATTGTATCATGTATGGCCGTTTTGGCTGTATTGGACCATATATAATAGCTTACCTCACCCAGGGGGGAAATAGATTGCATATTATGCATTATTGTCTTGCAGGCTGGTCATCCCACCAATAGATGGCTCTGTAGTACTTAACATCTTTCTAGGTGGATAATGTTTTTCTATGGCTGATGATAATATTTAGCTACAGGTGGGATCTCCCGCATACTGCCTCAACGATTAAGCCCAGTTGGGGGCGAGCTGCATCTGAGGATCCTCTCCTGCAGGTGGAGAGCAGAGCTGAAGCAATCTTACATTACCTGGTTTAATTTTGGTCATTGTGAGTCGGCGTCCTGTGTGCAATAAGTTGCCATTTTTCTGAAGCATATTGTAGCCTTACAAGCTGTTTTTTGCGATCTGCACCAGTTGCTTATATGCCATGTTGGCTGTCAACCATTTAAGCATTTTAACCACTTGCCACCAGCCCACAATGGGGGCTACGCGGGCCGGTGGGCAGCAGTTACAGGCTGTGCACCATACCCGTACTTCGCCACCTGTTTCTGGGTTTTCAGGTGCGCATGTGTGCACACTCTTCTGACCTGTGCAGGACACAGCCTGAGTTTGTCAGCAGGTTTTAAGCAATGATTTTGGTTGTGTGCCTGCTAATCGCTAGCACTAGCAGTTCATTTTATTTCTAGTAGTGTGCAAGCAGTCCCTGATTGCTAGCCAGGAGCTCTTTTTCTCAAAGTCGCCACTAGGTACCTGTAAAGTTAGTGCCCAAAATGTCCAAAAAAAAAGGTACACTAGCGAAGAGGCCTACAGGATTCTGAGCATGACAAATGAGAGCGAAGGGGAAGCCTCACTGTCAGAATCAGGGTCAGAATATGACCCTGTAGAAAGCAGCGGCACCCTGACAGCTAGCTCTGATGATGGTAAAGAGGTCCCATCTAAAATCATACATCCCTAACCCCATGTTATTAAAGTGGTAGAAACACATAAACCTTCCACAGGCTTGTAGCACCCTCCAAGGTAGGTGCTAGAAGAGAGTATCCTTTTTGGGTCTTTCTGCTTACCAGGAAGATTGCCATATAAATTTATAGTGCCCTCTGTCTACCAGGGAGCAGGATCTACTGGTAAGGTCTGCTCATGGTGCTCAGGTGCAGCTCAGCTTGTCTGAATGTTTTACACTGGTCCAATATTGAGACATTTTTGACAGTGGGAGGAAACCTGACAAGTGAGGGCACAGGGATTTTTACAGCCCTGGTGATTGGCAGAGGAAAGTGCTTCGGTGCATGCTGGATGACTGCATAAATGCCAAGGGCACACGAGATCGAGGTCTCCAATTGGAGAGTGAGGTCCCGGAGGGAGGGGCCAGCCGGTCCTCCTCTATAGAAGCTGCCATGCGGCCTTGGGTGGTCGACCTGAGGGCCTGAAGTTAGAGGGGAACTGAACCCGGATGTCCTGCAGAGCTGACTGGAAGGGAGACACTGGAAGGGATCTGAATAAGCCTAAAGTGAGTACAGATATGTGTCATGGGGCCTGTAATATGAGGTCCACCCCTTCAAGTAGAAGAGTCAGTGGACGGGTGTCAGTCAAGGGGATGCTAGAGAGTGTCCTGTAGATAAAGTATTTATATCAAGTCTGCTGCTAGAGAGAGCAAGAAGACTTAATTCTTACATACATGTGGCAGTATGGTTAAAGCAGTGTGTCTGCTTCCACGAATAATCTGGTGAGGCCAAGTGAGAGTTGTCCTAATCTACTGTGAATAGTTCAGTTTGAGTTTCCCACTATTCTCTTCTCCTATCAAAGTTCCAGAAAAAATATAAAAAATACAAATACCCTTGACTGTTTATTGAGTAACGAGCAAACGGGAGTAAGAATGGATGTGTCAATAAACCCCAGCAACTGTCTGACGGTAATCAGAGAGAGGCCTAAGAAGTCAAGTCCTATGGGGACAAGTCCTCAGGCTGAACAAAAAAAAAAAGAACATTACATGCATGTCCAACATTAGAAGAGTGAGTGGATGTGTGGCAGAAGCTTCTAATGTTGTGCATACCATACACTTTTTCTGGCAGAGGTTTCCTGATCCACATCAATTGATGTGAATGGAGGAACCTGTTACATTATTTTTTCATTATATGTGTGCCCAACGTTAGGAGTATGGCAGAAACTCCTAATACTGGCAATACAGGTAATGTTTTTGAGGCCCTAAAATGCCAGGAAAGTTCAAACAGCCCCTTTTGGAAAGTAGATACCCCATAGTATTTTCTGAGAGTGTTGAGATAATGGAAGATTTTATTTTTTGCCACAAGCTTTTGGAATTCCCCATCCAAAAAAATGTTCTTTTTTTTTTTTAAACTAAGTTGTCACTTTGAGATATTTCTCGCACATGACATGGTTATACATAGAATTACACCTCAAAACACATCCTGCTACTTCACCCAAGTATTGGGATACCACTTGTGTGAGACTTTTTGGCAGTCTAGCCGTGTACCCATTTTTGGAAAAAAAGCCCCCACAAGGTATTTGTTAAGAGGCATGTTGAGTTTTTGAAAATTTTTATTTTTTGCCACAAGTTTTCAGAAAATGAAAAAAAAACAAAACAATTTTTTTGTACACAAATTGTCACTGTACTGAGATATTTCTCACACTTGTGGATATACATGGCATTATACCCCAGAATAAATTCTGCTACTTCTCCTGAGTATGGGGATACCACATGTGTGAGACTTTTTGGGGGCTTAGCTACGTATATATTTTACAGATCTCATTTGTTGCCACAAGTTTTTAGGAAATGAAGAAAGAAAACCTTGTGACAAAAAGTGAGATCTGCAAAACACTCATCATACCTCATTAAATACCTTGACATGTCTACTTTCCAAAAAGGGAAAAAAAATGAAATACGCAAGTTAAGCCCTTTGAACCTATAGGCGGCTAGGCTCCCAAAAAGTCTCACACATGTGGTTTCCTCATACTCCGGAGAAGTGGCAGACTGTGTTTTGGGGTGTAATGCCACCGATACCCATGATGTGTGTGAGAAATATCTCATTAAAGTGACAACTTTGTGTAAAAAAATAAAACATTTTTTTGTTATTACCAAAACCTTGTGGCAAAAAAATTAAATCTTCCACAGACTCAACATGCCTCTTAGCAAATACCTTGCGGTGTCTACTTTCCAAAAAGGGGTAATTTGGGGGGTAGGGTGATTGTACTGTCCTGGCATTTTAGCACCTCAACAAATGTTATAGGCAGTCAGAAAGTCAGAGCTGCTTAAAAGCTTAGATAAATAATGCATAAATTCCATTATATATACCATAGTTTGTACGCATTATAACTTTCACACAAACCACTTCTTGAAATTCTTTTCCACCAAAGACATGTAGCAGAATACATTTTGGCCTAAATTTGTGAAGAAATTTTATTTTTGTGTTTTACACCAGAAAATATAAAATATAAATTATTTTCAAAATTGTCTGTATTTTTTCATTTTCATAATAAAAAATAAATGACTGAGCAATTGCCAGTTAAAGTAGCACAGTGCTAAATAGCAAAAAATGGTCTAGTCATAATAGGGGTTAAACCCCTCTGGTGGTCAAGTGGTAATTTACTATATACAGAGCAGCATTTTCTTCTTTAGCTGGTTCTTTGCTTGTTGTTCATCTTTTGCTGGGTTCAGCCAATTAGAACTAGGCATTGGCTCTTTCTTGTGAGAAGAAATCGTTGTAAGGATTTAAAAATGTTTAAAGATGTGTGTTTGAAAACCATATACTTATTACGCATTAGTGCTGCACAAGTGCCTAATCATTTTTTCAATTTTACATTAAACATCTAGCTCAAACCAGAGAAAATGTGCAAGCTGCAGTACTCCTGATAACCATTCAGAATAATTTGTTACTCTGTCTGCTCTTTTCTAAAATCTGGTTAGGTGTTGATGGTTACGGCACTTTGCAAATACTTTCTTACTAGAGCGCCTTGCTAAAGCTTCCTGACTTCAGTGCATGGATTAAACAGATACAGAAAATGAAAGCAGTACGGTTGCTCTGCCTCATATATTAGGTCTCAGTTTGGGTATTGACAGATGAGCAAAGTCAGAATCTATAACCATGAATCACACGTTTATATACTACTTTTTGTCTCCTAGGTATAGTTTTACATTGTCTGAAATTTTAGATTGTAAGCTCTAACGAGCAGGGCCCTCTAGTTCCTCCTGTTTTGAATCGTATTGTAACTGTATTGTCTTCCCTCACATTGTAAAGCGCTGCGCAAACTGTTGGCGCTATATAAATCCTGTATAATAATAATTAATTTGGGAAATTACAATACAATATTCTGTGTTGTTATTTAGTGGTTTGTGAGAGGTCCAGAGCCTTAATGAATGTCTGACTATATTGTCTTGGGTTTGAAAACAAGAAAGAGACAGCATTAATTTATGTGAGAAAAGTTTTCTCTCTTATAAGTTTGAATTGAAGGTGCCTGCAGCACACCACCCCCACCCTGGTCCATAGGCTAAACAACAACATGATTTACATTACAGTTGGAGCCTGGTGGGCTAAATCAGCCCCTGGTTTCTTATATGTCTTGGAAAAGTTCATCAAGTACAGGAATCTCATCAATACAGCTTCCCAAAAAATACAAAACATATCAGATGGTTTTCCTCTCCAGCATCTACCAAAAACTGTAATACCAGTTTCGAGTAGACTGACCCTTTAACTGTTGCTAAATTCTTTATTAATTTTCCTACCTATGGCCAATGGTTATTTTAGATATAATATTATTTGTGGTGTGTAATATTTGAATGCACAAGCATTGGTACCGGTGTTTTTGGGTGATTAAGCACTATAAGGTTTATTTGATATGTAGCAAAGAGCAGAAACATACTAAAATTGTAAACTATTGGCTGTCATTGGTTGCTGCTCTCTACTTGTTACTTAATAAATGTGTTTAAGTTCAGGTACCAGGGAGGGGAATAATCGATTGTGATTATACATTTAATAAATCTTTTTAAAAATAGGGTATGGAAATCTAACAAATACGTACAATGGAAAATTATTATACACCAAAGTTTTATTTTAATTAATTTATCTTTACTGTATAGCAGACATTATTTAATAATAAAAAAAAGAATACAATACAATACTATACTATAAAATACAATGACCTACTAGTTAGAATATAAAAAGTACAAAGTAAGCTAAATCAGGTCTGCCTGATAAATACAGACAAGTCTACACTTGTATTTTTATGTATTGGGGGATTTGTCAGTTATGTTAGCTAATAAGAAGTCCAAAGGAATTAGTTGGGAATTTCTGTGCTTTAGCCTTGAATTAAAAAGCTCAGCAGTGCCACATTTCTACCACACGTCGAGCTTTGATTTAGCCATTCCAGAAATTAACAAGTAAAGAGCACAATGAATGCCACTTCTCTGCACAGTAGGTATCTGCCAGATTCTCATTCTGCTCTATAATATCATCATTAACCTCTCTCGCTGTAGTCATGTCAGGCATGGATGGCAAAGTAGATGGGTTTGGATGCAATTTTGAGTCATGCTTCTTTTTTTTGCCACCAGATTTCTTAACTGCACCAGTATTTTCATTGGCTTCTGGGTTAACAGGTCTTCCTTCCAGCCCCTTACCATTTTCTTTCACGCGACCCTTCCCTTTGGGTTTTTCTTTTTCCGGTTCTGCAGCAACATCACTTTTGATTTTCCTCAGCTGGGATTGCACAGCTTCAGTTTTTTTACACAAGCGCGCTTTTAAAGTTTTGTCTTCGCAGGTATTTTTCATTTTCTTAAATTTCCCCAGTATTTGTTTCCAGTACTGCTTGGCTTTTGTAGCATACAATGGGCATCTCTGGGGCTCCCCTTCATACGTGCAGTTGTAGCTGCTGCTGCTGTTTGTTGGCTCATTACAAATTAATGACAGACTTACAGTTGCGTCACCGACAATATCCCAAGTGCACACGTGGTTGTGTTTGGTTGTAAACTGCCCTGAGCGTGCAAAGGCTTGAAGGTCTGCTTTCTTGCTGGCTGTTTTGTCAGTTTTGCCCAGCACTCTTTGTAAAGTACCCAGGCAGTTCAGCAAAAAAATAAAAGAAATTACACTGGAGTGCCTCATCTCATTAGCTCAGTGTTGCCGGATGGTTCGTAATTCAAGGGTGTCCAAGCATCAATAATCTTTACAAGTGCTGGAGCCGAAACTATTTGGCATTCCTAAATTCCTGAAAGACAGGGCAAGAAAAAAAAAAAAAAAGCGTGGGTGAGTGAAATGCAGGCAATTATTGAGACACCGGCTGTGACCCCATGGTCTCAAAAGAAGAATAAAATGAATATTACAACATCCTGCCAATAATTGTGATTTTCGGCACTGTTCGGTATGGTAATTAAAAATATATCCCAAAACGTGCTGAAACTTAATGAAAGAGCTTTGCAGAACAAAGGGGCTCTTTTTAAGATTTACAGACACATGCAAATCACAAGCACAAGCAAAAGCAGACCTAGCAAAAGTATTCAAGTGCAAATATAACTTTTGTAGGAGTTAAATGAATATTGTGAACCAGAAACTTACTTAGAAAATCAAAATGTGACTTTCTCTGATGGAGCAAATGAAAGATCAAGATATGCATGGACACAGCTCATGCAAAATTAATGTGTGCTACCTTTTTTGTAGGGTATAATGAGTTCCCACTGAATATGTTCAATTCTAATTGCCTGGATATGCTTATCGCAACTGCAGAAGACATTTCAAACTTGTGAGCTACCTTTTACCTTTTATATTTAAAAAGGGAATAATTTACTTTTAAATAGGCATACAAATATTTACAGAAGTATTGGATATTCTGTATTAGTTTAATGAAATATACTGATATATAGTGCAGATGTATGAATCAGTAAGCTTACAAAGTTAATAGCACTGTTAAACTATTAAAGAAAGTCAGACAAACTTACCAGATGACAAGTTGGAAAGCACCACTGGAGGAGTATATTGGAGGGTGCGTCAAGAGTGTGTGTTATCATTGGGACAGGAGGGGGCTTGGACTCCCATTGCCCCTCCCCATAATCCTCTATGCACCAACACACTAATAGGAGGGATCTACAAGCATCAAGTCAGCTGCATTGGGCTATGTGAAATGTTTACAAGTGTTTATTGTCTGAAAACATAAGCTTGAATGCATGTGCCTGAGAGTAAAACGTAAAAAAGTTGCAAAAATAATTTAATGTCTATGGAAAATAGGATAATACTGAGGTTTATCAGCAATATTTATTCCCCTATTTATTATTATATTTGATCACGTTTGAAGTGTTTATCGTGTCAAATGGCAGGTGTTCAAATTTTGTTTGGCATAATGTGTCTACCAATAATTTCAAAATGTACTTTCTGAACATGGCAAACATTGGCCACCCAGTAGAGAAAATTAACTTACGTAGTTTGTTCCCTTTTGGTTTGTTAAATATACTATTGACAGTGTTTTGTTGAACGAATACAAGGCATTCTCTGCTTGGATGAGGTGGAGATCCTGAAGTCACTGCTTCACCTCTCCAGCTCATCTAGCCAGAGAATTTGGGTGGACCAATTTGTAGCAAATCATAAATCATATCTAAACTTCAGCTTTTAGCAGTGTTATCACCCCTACCCAAGTCACCTCTGTGAACTTTAGATCCCCCCATGTAAGGAAGTTGATGAAACGGTAAATTGTAGTCCAAATCAGGAGCAAGCAGCCTGGGGTGACATTGTTACTCCTCCATAGGAACCCTAGGACAGAAAGTGTGTAACTGGCAGGATCATCAGATGACAATATTGTGAAAAAACCCTCAAAAATTATTGCTGCCACCACATCTAAGCACTGGTAATCTTACATAATATTACATTTTTGTTTTTGGAACTAGATACCCTTTAAGTACTTGCACGAGAAATATGAATGAGATATGCATAAAGCAAACTCTGCTGTGCTTAACAATATTACATTTTTATTGTACAGATAAGTAAGAAATCCTTGTCCTGTTACTATTGTTTGCCTTAAATGAGCAAAATCAGAACAATCCTAGCCTTTCTACAATGAAGAATTTTTGTGTGAGATATGCTGTATTTATCGGCGTATAGCACGCACTTTTTTCCCCTGAAAATATAGTGGAAACAATGAGTGTACGTTATACGTCGATATTTTTTTTTAACAACGGGGGGGCGCGAGTATCGGGCAATCTGCCCCAGGCACCTCTCCTATTCCATGTAGGCAAATATGGGATTCAGATGTTGATGTGAATTTGGAACTAAATATTGCAGTGTGTACAGCTGGTTGCACTATCTGACACATAGGGTGACCCAACTTTTCATCCTGTATAGGGTTTACTGTACTCTAGAGCTGCTGCAAAGAGTAGGCAGGAGAAAAATTCAGACTGTGTTAGATGCACCCAATCTCCTGGCTCCTTTGTGCGTCTGTTCTGGAGATGTCCAAAGCTACATCGATACTGGCAGGTCGTGTTGGATACAGTGCATCACAGCGCTTCACTTTTTCCACATTCCAAAATGGATTAAATTCATTAATTTCCTCAAAATTCTACAACCAATACCCCATAATGAAAACGTGAAAGAAGTTTATTTAAAATCTTTGCAAATGTATTTAAAAAAAAAAAATCACATGTACATAAGTATTCACAGCCTTTGCTATGACACTCAAAATTGAGCTTAGGTGCATCCTGTTTCATCTGATCATCCTTGAGATGTTTCTACAGCTTGATTGCAGTCCACATGTTGTAAGTTCAGTTGATTGGACATAATTTGGAAAGGCACACACCTGTCTATATAAGGTCCCACAGTTAACAGTGCATGTCAGAGCACAAACCAAACCATGGAGTCAAAGGAATTGTCTGTAGACCTCCAAGACAGGATTGTATGGAGGCACAGATTTGGGGAAGGGAACAGAAAATGTTCTGCAGCATTGAAGGTCCCAATGAGTAGAGTGGCCTCCATCACCAGTAAATGGAAGAAGTTTGGAACCACCAGGACTCTTCCCAGAGCGGGCCGCCCCACCAAACTGAGTGATCGGGGTTGATGGGCCTTAGTCAGGGAGGTGACAAAGAACCTGATTTTCACTCTGACAGAGCTCCAGAATTTTCCTGTGGAGAGAGGAGAACCTTCCAGAAGAACAACCATCTCTGCAGCACTCAACCAATCAGGCCTGTATGGTAGTGGCCAGACAGAAGCCACTCCTCAGTAAAAGGCACATGACAGCCCACCTGGAGTTTGCCAAAAGGCACCTGAAGGACTCTCAGGCCATGAGAAACAAAATCCTTTGGTCTGTTGAAACTAAGACTGAACTCTTTGGCCCGAATGGCAAGTGTTATGTCTAGAGGAAACCAGGCGCCGCTCATCACCTAGCCAATACCATCTCTACAGTGAAGCATAGTGGTGGCAGCATCATGCTGTGGCGATGTTTTTCAGCGCCAGGAACTGCGAGACTAGTCAGGATTGAGGAAAAGATGAATGCAGCAATGTGCAGAGACATTTTTGATGAAAACCTGCTCCAGAGCGCTCTGGACCTCAGACTGGGGCGAAGGTTAATTTTCCAACAGGACATGACATTGATCCTAAGCACATAGCCAAGATAACAAAGTAGTGGCTATGGGACAACTATGTGAATGTCCATGAGTGGCCCAGCCAGATCCCAGACTTGAACCCGATTGAACATCTCTAGAGAGCTCCGAAAATGGCTCTGCACCAATGCTCCCCATCCAACCTGATGGAGCTTGAGAGGTCCTGCAAAGAATAATTTGGGGAAACTGCCCAAAATTAGGTGTGGCAAGCTTGTAGCATCATACTCAAAAAGACTTGAGGCTGTCATTGGTACTAAAGGTGCTTCAACAAAGTATTGAGCAAAGGCTGTGAATACCTATGTACATGCAATTTTGTTTATTTTTTTTTTATTTTTAATACATTTACAAAGATTTCAAACAAACTTCTTTAAGTGCCGGTTCACACTAGGGCGACCTGTGAGGCGACCTGGTCGCCTCACAGGTCGCCGCAGGTCGCCTCCCATAGGGAAGCTGCGGACCCGTTCTAATAGGAGCGACACAAGTCTCTCCGACCTAGAAAAAGGGTCCGGAGCTTCTTTGGGCGACCCGGAGGCGACCGCCATAGACTTCAATGTTATGAAGTCCATGGCGGCCGCTCCGAGGTATCGGCACGCTGTAGCGTCGCTGCAGTGTGAACCGGCGCTCACATTGTCATTATGGGGTATTATTTGAAGAATGTTGGGGAGAAAAATGAATTTAATCCATTTTTGAATAAGGCTATAACATAACAAAATATGGAGTGAAGCACTGTGAATACTTTCTGGATTCACTCTGTATACTGAGCTAACTCCAGATCCTATTCTAAGCCTAATAGGGTGTGTAAATTCTAACAACTTGGATCATGACCAAGTAGGGGCTATCGCAACCATAAGTTGAAAGCCTCTTGCTGGGTTTCATCCAATCCTCCTACCCTTGGGGACTGGATCTGGAAGATGGATAAATATGCATATGGTAGTTTGAGATAGCGATCAAAATGAAAACTTCGGGACCAAAATTGAAAATTCAGGATGCACTTTGCAGAAACCGAAACCAAAATAGACAGTTTAAAAAAAAAAAAAAAAAAATTAAATAATGTTGCTGGCTGACAGCTTCTTCTTATTTTAACAATAAGCCTTGGTTCACACTGGTTAGTGGCATATAGTGATAAGCAATCTGTGTTAGCCAAAATAGCATGTACTACCCTGTTTCCCTGAAAATAAGCCCTACCCTGAAAATAAGACCTAGCATTAATTTTGGGGATGGCTGCAATATAAGCCCTACCCCAAAAATAAGCCCTAGTTAAAGTCGTTCTAAAAACATTTAATCCATTTTGTAAAAAGATTATATAATGTGCAGTGTGTCTCCTTTTGTAACTTTATTGTGGAAAATAGATTATTTACAGCGCACTGGGCGCTCATATGACCTGAGGTAGATCTCCTCTCCTCGCGGTTTACGTCAGTGGCCCCTCACTCTGCTGTGCTGAAAGTGGGGAAGAAGAGCTCCGGTGGGTCATGTGAGCACCCAATGGCACTGTAAATAAGGTATTTTCTACTATAAAGTTACAAAAAGAGACACACTGCACACTCTATAATCTTTTTACAAAACGGATTATATAATTTTATAATGCCTTTAATCAAGGTTTATTTTTGGGATTACTGAATGTCCTAATGCTGACTCCTGAGAAGACAGGGGACACAGGAACTTTTTAAAAAACATTTTATTGTTTTATTCCAGGTTTTTTAGAACAAAGAGAGGGGTAAATGACACAATACAAGCACTGTGCTGTCTATCATGCCTTAAAGAATCAGGATTTTTTTTTTTTGTTAGGGTTACAACCACTTTAAGATCGTCATGGTGACATGACTGTTTTTGAATAAATGTAAATTATTGTACATGCCGTGAATAAATAAGACATCCCCTGAAAATAAGCCCTAGTGTGTTTTTTTGTAGCCAAAATTAATATAAGACCCGGTCTTATTTTCGGGGAAACACGGTAGCAGGGTTTAATCAGCAGATAGTGAAGTTCCTTGCACAGGATTCAATCTATTTACAATAGTATAGGCACTAAATGTTGGAGATACAACAACTTTAAGCTTAGTCTATTGCAGTTCATAAATAGGACAGTAGATGTCACTAATGCTAAGTGATATGCTATGCATTCTCTGATGTGTTGTCATTTCCTGTTCACTGTACTGTACTTGTTGGTTATTTATCTCTTCCTGTTTTGTTCTTATTACCATGATGAAGTGACATCTTTGATATCTGTGTTATGTTCTAATAAAGAAGCCAGTTCCTGTTTACTCCACAATGTCTGATCTGAATGGACTCCGCTGCACCTAGTGATCGCACTCTGCAACACTAAATGTGTCAAGCAAGTTTAGATTGCAACAATGATAATAGCATATGGTAATGAGCAAGCTGTATTAGCCAAGTAGCATGTTATAGCAGGGATTAAAATGGGAGTAAACTCCTATAGACAATTTTTAGCTATAGGTAAGCCTATAGTAAGGCTTACCTATAGGTACAGTAAATATCTCCTAAACTTCTGAAGCCACTGGTGACGTCACCGGCGCATATGCTCTGAAGGAACGGCATACCATGACGTTCCTTCAGAGCCCTGTGCCGTGAATAGCAGCTCCCACTCGCATGCGCGGGAGTGACATCATTGCGGCTCGTCCAATGAAAGGACCGAAGGACAACAGCCTGCCATCCCCAAAAGACGTTGCGCCGCTGGAGGATTTCGTTTTAAGGTAAGTTTTACATAATGTGCTAGTATGCAATGCAATTCATACTAGCACATTATAACTTTGCTGCGCAGGTTTGAAAAAAAAAAAAGTTGGTGGTTTACTACCGCTTTAATCAGCAGGAAAAGCGTAAGCCAGTAGCTAAAATAGAAAGCAGTAAAGAGCGAGTTGAGAATAGTTACATAGTAGGTGAGGTTGAATAAAGACAATAGTCCCTCCAGTTCAACCTGTGTAGATGTGTGTGGCTGTAGTCATCTCACATACCCCTGAATGTTCTGATCCTTGAGATGTACGTCTAAGAGTCTTTTGAAAGCCACCATACTTCCCGCAGAAACAACCCCTTGTGGTAGAGAATTCCACAATCTTGTAGCTCTAACAATAAAGAACCCCCCACGTTGCCTGAGGTTAAAATGCTTCTCCTCTAATTGCAATTTATGCCCTCGAGTCCTCATGCACTCTCTACGACTGAATAGCTTTTTTTCTTTGTCGAGATCACCATTGAGATATTTATAAATTGCTATCATGTCCCCTCCCTGGCGTCTCTTCTCCAGGGAGAATAAATCAAGCGATTGCAGACGCTCTTCATAATTAACGTCCTCCAATCCCATAATTAGTTTAGTTGCCCTTCTCTGGGTCCTCTCCAGCTCCAACACATCCCTCCTGAGGACTGGCGACCAGAACTGGACAGAATACTCCAGATGCGGTCGGACCAGAGTTTTATAAAGTGGAAGGATTATAGTCTTATCTCTGGAATACATCCCTTTCTTTATGCATGCTAATATTCTGCTGGCTTTGGCAGCTGCCGCTTGACATTGCATGCTATTGCCTAGTCTATCATCTACCAAGACTCCCAGATCTTTCTCCATTTTTGATTCCCCCAAGGGTTCCCCCCCTAGCACGTATTGTGTTTTTAGTCCCCAAGTGCAAAACCTTACACTTCTCCACATTAAACCTCATTTGCAATGTCGTAGCCCACTCCGTTATTTTGTCCAGGTCATTTTGTAGGATATCTGCTTCATGCCATGCAGTCATTGCCCTGCCCAATTTTGTGTCATCCGCAAAAACTGATATAGAACTACTGATCCCACCCTCGATGCTGTTTATGAATAAATTAAACAAGGTTGGTCCCAGGACTGAGCCTTGGGGGACCCCACTTACCACCTCAGACCAGTCTGAGTATGCGCTGTTTATTACCACCCTTTGGACACGCCCTTTTAGCCAATTCCGTATCCAAGAGCAAACCCTGCTGTCGATACCTGCAGACCTTATTTTATAAATTAGGCGCTTGTGGGGAACTGTATCAAACGCCTTGGCGAAATCCAGGTACACCACATCCACTGGTCTGCCCCTATCTAGCTCACAGCTCACCTCCTCGTAGAATGTTAAGAGAATGCAAAGGAATCGGGGGGCTACACGAACCTTGCTTGTAAGGCCGAACTAAATAATACACCTCAGGAAGTGCCACCATGGCTAACAGAGGATAGACTTAGAGCTAAACTAGAGAAACTTAACATAAATAAATCCCCGGGACCGGATGGCTTGCACCCGAGGGTTCTTAATGAGCTCAGCCAGGCGATTGCCAGACCATTATTCTTGATCTTTAAGTATAGTTTACAGACGGGTATGGTGCCAGCTGATTGGAAAAAAGCCAACGTGGTACCAATATTTAAAAAGGGGCCGAGATATATCCCGGGTAACTATAGGCCGGTCAGCCTAACATCAGTAGTCTGCAAAATTTTGGAGGGGATGTTAAGGGACCACATACAAGACTTTAGTAATGAAAACGGTATTATAAGTAGTAATCAGCATGGATTCATGAAAAATCGTTCGTGCCAAACCAATCTATTAACCTTCTACGATGAAGTGAGCTGCCATCTAGATAAAGTTAAGCCTGTGGATGTGGTGTATCTGGACTTTGCAAAGGCCTTTGACACCGTTCCCCACAAACGCTTACTGTACAAACTAAGGAAGGTAGGTATGGACCGTAAGGTGAGTACCTGGATAGAGAACTGGCTCCAGGGGAGAGCACAGAGGGTGGTGATTAATGGGGAGTACTCGGATTGGGCGGGTGTGGAAAGTGGGGTCCCCCAGGGTTCTGTCCTGGGACCAATCCTGTTTAATTTATTCATAAATGATCTGGAGGAGGGGATATCGAGTACAATCTCAGTATTTGCTGATGATACTAAATTAGGCATGCCAATATCTTCTATGCAGGATGTGGAAACCTTGCAAGCGGACCTGAACAAAATAACGGGGTGGGCAACTACATGGCAGATGAGATTTAATGTTGAAAAATGTAAAGTAATGCACTTGGGGGCCAGAAACCAGAAAGCAAGCTACTCACTAGGGGGGGAACCTCTGGGTGAGTCTAGGATGGAAAAGGACTTGGGGGTACTGGTAGACAACAGGCTTGGCAGTGGCATGCAATGCCAAGCCGCCGCAAGCAAAGCCAACAGAATACTGGGTTGTATAAAAAAGGGGATTCACTCCAGAAATAAAGAGATTATTCTCCCACTCTACAAGACTCTGGTCCGGCCACATCTGGAGTATGCTGTCCAGTTCTGGGCACCGGTCCTCAGGAAGGATGTGCTGGAACTGGAGAAAGTCCAGAGAAGGGCAACAAAAATAATTAGGGGAATGGAGGACATCAGCTATGAGGAAAGACTACAAGCACTGAACCTGTTCTCTCTGGAGAAGAGACGATTGAGGGGGGATATGATATCAATGTACAAATACTGTACTGGTGACCCTAGCATAAGGAACAAACTATTCAGAGAAAGGAGATACAATAAGACACGTGGCCACTCACTAAAACTTGAGGAAAGGCGGTTTAACCTTAAAGTGCGTAAGGGGTTCTTCACAGTAAGAGCGGTAAAGATGTGGAATTCTCTTCCACAAGCAGTTGTATCAGCAGGGAGCATTGATAGTTTCAAAAAACTATTAGATGGACACCTTAAAGACCACAACATACAGGGGTATACAATGTACGGTTAAAAGCAAACACACACACACATCATAGGTTGAACTGGATGGACTGATGTCTTTTTTCAACCTCACTAACTATGTAACTATGTAACTATGTAATTGGTTTGACAAGAACGCCCATTTGTAAACCCGTGCTGATTACTGCTGATGATGTTGTTGTCTTTAGCAAACTGATCAGCAAAGATCAGGAACAGTGGTCTAGATATAACCTTACTGAGTTCATTGAGTACTCTCGGATGTACGCCATCCGGGCCTGGTGATTTTTTTGTGTTAATTTTATCCAGCCTTTTCCTGATTTCACCCTCAGTTAGCCATAGCAGCAAGTCCTGTGTAATACTACTGACCATACAGTCATGGTCAGTGTACCCCTCCTTTTCCTGAGTAAAGACTGATGAGAAAAAGGCGTTCAGCACGGTTGCCTTTTCAATGTAACCATCCCCCCATCTTTCGTTAATTATGTGAGCAATATGCTCTGCCTTAGCTTTTTTGCTGTTGATATATTTAAAGAATTTCTTTGGGTTCTTTTTACTATCCTCCGCTATTTGTCTCTCAAAGTTGATTTTAGCCATTTTGATTTCGTATTTCCTTTTCTTATTTGCCTCCTTGTATTGCTCGAAAGCCGATACTGTGCCCTCTGATTTATATTTCTTGAAGGCCATTTTTTCCCCCTTATAAGTTTTTTCACATTACGGTTTAGCCAGCCAGGTTTGGCCTTGTCTCTTCTAAATTTATTTCCCATAGGAATGCACTGCAGGATGCATTTGTTTAATATGTTCCTAAAGCATTCCCATTTTTCCTCCGTGGTCAGTGATCCCAGGGTTTGGTCCCGGTTTACCCTTTCCATCAATGAGCATAATTTTGGAAAGTTTGCCCTTCTGAAGTTTAGGGTTCTTATGTTCCCCACTTGCCTTGTTATATTGTTATTTACGCTAAATGTGATCATCCTGTGATCGCTAGAGCCCAGGTTGTCCTGGACTCCTACGTCCGAGATTAGGTCTGGGTCATTAGTAATCAATAGATCCAGGACTGCATTTTCTCTACTAGGAGAATCCACCAACTGTGACATGTAGTTGTCCTGTAAGGTTACCATGAATAGACGGGCCTTCTGTGAGTGTGTAGTCCCCTCTTCCCAGTCTATGTCGGGATAATTGAAGGCCCCCAATATGATGACTGATCCCAGAATAATTTTTCTTTATCTTACATCATGGGACACAGAGCAGCCATATTCATTATTATATGGGTTATACGTTACCTATAGGTGAATGGACACTGGCAACCAATCAGACAGGAAGTCCCCCCATATAACCCCTCCTATACATGAAGTACCTCAGTTTTTTCAATTAGAAAAATGGTATATCAGCGCTGCTCAATGTGCTACATATAAAAAGTAATAAGTGTTGTAACCGTGCTATGTGCTCAATAAAATTGATATATATGTGTATACTTATAAATTGCTATCATACATCCAAAACAGTGAAATATAAATTCAATAATATTAAAGTGCTTCAGTGATAATTGTATATAAATATCATAAAATTCCAAAACTTATTAATAAAAGTTCATATAATATTCCAAAGTGCTGCGTGCTAGTCTCTGTGCAAAAAAATATATATCCACACAAAAGTGCTCAGTGCTTGCTTTGTGAAGAAAAAAGACATCCAAGGTGCCGGTGCTCTCAAACTGTGAGTGTGTGCTCCCCTCTCGGTCCCCTACTCACCAGACAATATTGTCATATACGCCTTAAGAATTGCTCCTCACTGGTTAAGAACAGCAGACACCATCAAGCATCGGATCATATATCGGAGCGAACTCCAACCAGCACCATCCAGGATCAATATCCATACACGATAGTCATAGAAAAAGAATAGCTATCATTGTGTAGTATTTCAAACTTTTTATTCCACACGCTTAAAAAGAAATACACTTACAAGATTTTAGTCATAAAACAGCCTTCATGTTATCAAGCGGGACGCCAAACAATATTCGTGCGTTCCACCCGCCTTAACCGGAAATCGGAAGTTGCGTGGTACGTAAGCCAGACGGCTTGACGCGTTTCGCTCCGCCAATCAGAGCATTTTCATAAAGCCTTTGCCTTTAAGTGTCTTAAAGGGGATGGTCATGGTGGAGAAGCTCTCCACATTTTTATATTTTTTTCAAAGAAGAAAAAAGAAGATTATGCTACAAACCCCGATTACAAATCTCTGAATCTAAGGGGATTAGCAATCAGATCCCTCCAAAAAATCAAAGACTAAAAGGATGGTACCTGAGCCTCGAAAAAGGAGGTACAAGGTTTTGCCTGTAATGTTGTCCTTTTTAGGCACTGGACCCTTGGATCTGGACCCTTGGTAAAACCAAACCCCAATGGCGCTCCGGCAGGGTGCTCTACAGGTCCAAGGGAGTGGCCCCTCAAAATAAGGGGACCCAGTCCTTGAAGAGACAGAAACTCACCGTGATGGGTGAAGATTGGGTTCTTGTTAGAAGACAGAATCCTGCAGCAGGACTGGTAAGTCCACTTTTATGCACTGTTTCCTTTAAGTATAACAGATACCGAGTGCCTTGTTGGGTCTCTACAAGAGACAGTAGGTGTATTAGCTATGTCAAAGCACACCTTGTTTGTTTAAACATATTTTTGCTCTCCCCCTGTGCAAAATAGTAGGTGTATCAGCTGTGTCAAAGCACACCTTGCTTGCTTAAGCATATTGATCTCACCCTATGTTGTTCACCTGAAACAGTAAGCGTATCAACTGTGATAAAGCGCACCTTGCTTGCTTAATCTGCTCTCACCCCATGTTGTTTGGCATGCCGGTTTTCACAAATACGAAATAGTGCCGGCGTATTTGTCCCCTCTGAACGCTCCATATCAGGCAGCGCCTCCAGTGGTGTGTCTGTGCCGAAGATTGTCCACGCGCACTTGAGAATATTCGCCATTTAAGCACAAGTGTGCACATGGAGCCAAGAGGGGCGTGTCATGAGGCGATTGGTGTGCACGTGGATGTGGCCTTGCATGTAGCACACCATGCATGCGCAGTACAAGCACAAATGGCGCAATTTCTTAAATAAGTGTTTCAGAACGCAAGCCTCTGTCAGAGGCTAGAGGGAATGCAGAGAAGCAGCAGCTGGGTACGTGGGTCACTGTGGGTGCATGCAGGGCCGATGCTACCACTAGGCGAACTAGGCAGTTACCTAGGGTGCAGCCATGGCCAGTGCCACATTCCTCTCCTGTCACCGCCTAATCCCCAGTGGATGTCACCTCTAGAGAGGGGGGCAGTGTGTATAGGAAGGGGGGGTGTAGAGTTAATGGGGGTCTAGGGTTAAAGGGGGGCAGTGTGTGGAAGAAGGGGATGTAGCATTAAAGGGGGGCAGTGTGTACAGAAAGGGGGGTGTAGCATTAAAAAGGGGGGAGTGTGTGCAGGACAGGGGAGGCAGTGTGTACAGGAAGGGGGTGTAGGGTTGGGGGGCATCATGTGCAGGAAGGGGGGGCAATATGTACAGTTTTTTCTTTTGTTGGGGGGTGCAAGTGGCTGGTCCTGCCTAGGGTGCAAAATAGTCTAGCACCGGCCCTGGGTGCATGTTTACAGGCACAGACAGGTTCTGTTACTTTGGGATAACCAGTGCCGCATGTGATAAGCTGTATAGCTTGGCCCAAGCCTTGAGTAGACTAAAGCTAGTACCTCAAGTTTGTTTTGCCTAAGAACAATGTCCTCCTGAAAGAGGAGTGGGGGAGGGGGCACAGTTGGAAGGAGCACTGTGTTGCCTCTGTCAGGACTTAAAGATCCTAGCCATGCTTCCTCTGTGTTTACCTCCCCTGAAGGGCCAGAGGCGACTAGCCAATCTGAGCCATTACGGTTGTCAGGCATAGTAGCCACTTCCAGTGCTTACTTTGCAGCCTAAATCACTAAGGACGATCTAGCATCGGCAGAGTGAGTTGCTACATGTTAAAACAACGTCCTTCTTTTAAGATTCCCAGCTCTCAGACTCTGTGCTTCTAATCCCAGGCAGTTGCGACAGCCCCAACTGTCTGGATCTAGAACCAAGCATTCAGGGCAAGGGCAGAAGAAACCCTGGGCCCAGAGACCTACCAACTCTATCTCTAAACCTACCTTGTGAAGGCCACTCAGTCGGGTGGGGGGGGCTGCTAAGGTTCTCGGACGTCTGGGTAGAAATAACTGGGTTATTTTCACTATCTCGCCGGGGTATAAACTGGAATTTCAGGTGTTCCCTCATCCTCAATTTGTAAAGTCAAACACACCTGCAGATCCTCTAAAAAGAGGATCTCTGTTTCTGGTTCTGAACCATTTAGGGTCCCAAAGAGTGATTACAGAGGTTCCAGAGGAGGAAAGATTCAGGGGTTTTTACTCAAACCTTTTCGTAGTCACCAAGCCAAACAGAGATGTTAGACCTATTCTGGATCTCAAAGCTCTGAACCAGTTTCTAAACATTCATACTTTCCGAGTCAATTCACTCAGTCATGGCCTCCCTGCAGGGAGAGGAATTTCTAGCATCCATAGACATCATGCATACCTTCACGTGCCTATTTTTCAGGCCCATGAAAGGTTTTACGATTTTACCGTCATTTTCAGTTTGTGACTCTGCCCTTCGGGTTGGCCACTGCTTCAAGAGTGTTCAAAAAGATCCTAGCTCCAGTATTGGCTGCTCTAAGGTCTCAAGGGATATCAGTAATAGGATATCTAGACGATCTATTACTAATAGACCGTTTGGTTTCGGCTCTAAGCTGGAACGTGTTCCAAACAGTTCAGTTCTTAGAACATCTGGGTTGCATTCAGAACTTGGCAAAGTCAGCAATACAGCCGGTCCAGCGTCTGGAATTTCTGGGTTTACTTGTGGACAAAATACAGGAAAAGGTATTCTTGCTAACAAAAAGGATCACAGACCTGAAAGATCTGGTTTGGTCCGTAAGAAGGAAAAAGTATCCTTCTGTCAATTTTTGCATTATTAGGGAAAATGGTGTCCTCGTTCACAGCGGTCCCCTATGCTCAATTCCATGCCAGACCTTTACAGAACAACATTCTGTCAGCATGGACCAGAAAGGTCCAGTCCGTAGATAGGTACATGTCTCTGGTACCAAGAGTACGGCAGAGTCTAAGTTGGTGGTTTTTAACCAGAAATTTGGAAAAAGGGGAATCCTTTCTTCCAGTAGTCTGGAAAGTAGTGACTACAGACACCAGTCTCTCCAGCTGGGGAGCAGTTCTGGAGGAAGCCACTGCCAAGGGAAAGTGGTCTTGGGTAGAAAAGAGTCTTCCCATCAATATCATGGAAATTCTAGCAGTTTATCGGGCTTTAAAGTACTGGACGTCCAAACTTCGAAGTTACCCTATCAGGGTACAATCCGACAATTCCACGGCTGTGACTTATATCAAACATTAGGGAGGCACCAAAGGTCAGTCAGCCCAGAAGGAGGTAGATCTCATCCTATCCCAAGCAAAGAAATTTGTTCCATGCCTATCAGCGGTTTTCATTCCAGGAATAGAAAACTGTCAGGCAGACTTTCTGAGTCGTCAACAGATGTTTTCCGGGGGAATGGTGCTTACACCCTAAGATCTTTGCATCGATCTGCCAATGCTGGGGAATCCCAGATGTAGATCTGTTGGCATCCAGGTTCAACAACAAGTTGAAGAGATTTGTGTTCAGGACCAGGGATCCACTCACAGTTGGAGTAGATGCCTTGGTGACTCAGTGGGAGAAATTTTCCCTGATTTATGCCTTTCCTCCGATGCAGCTGCTACCACTTCTTCTACCCAGAATCCAGGTAGAGGGGAAACCAGTAATCCTGATGGTTCCAGCATGGAGGTTTTGGTATGCACAAATTCTAAAATTGGCAATGGCAAGTCCTTTGGTTCATCCACTATGTTCGGACCTGCTCTCTCAAGGTCCGATATTCCACCCTGCTTTACAGTCTCTAAATTTGACAGCTTGGCTATCGAAGCCTTGATCTTGAAAAATCGGGGTATATCTGGCCCTGCAGTCTCTACCGTGATAAATGCTAGAAAGCCTTTATTACAGAGTCTGGAAATCGTACATTTCCTGGTGTGAGGCTAGGAAATGGCATCCCCCACAAATATATGATTGGGAGAATTCTAGCAAGCAGAGGTAGATATGAAGTTAGCCTTAGGCACTTTTAAGGGTCAAATTTCAGCCTTATCGTTTTTTTTTTCCAGAGACCGATTGCTTTGCATTCCTTAGTCCAAACCTTCGTTCAAGAGGTGCTACATATGCTTTCACCAGTGAAGCCACCATTGTGTCCTTGGGATCTAAATTTGGTGCTGGCAGTTTGAGAAAAACAGCCTTTTGAGCCCATGGGGCATATCACTCTGGTTCTGTTGACCAGAAAATTGGTCTTTTTGGTTGCAGTGAAGGCTGGTGCTCAAAATTTTGGGGGGGGGGGGGGCGCAAACAGAAAAATGTAATAGGCATTGCTTTGCGGCAAAAAACGCTGTAAAAAATTGCGTGACTTTGAGGTCGCAAAAGTGTGAAAGGGGCCTTCAGTAATTAAGGTATAGTGTTCCCCCTTTCAATGCAGAGAGACCAGCGTGTCCCCTTTCAATGCAGAGTGACCAGCGTGCCCCCTTTCAATGCACAGTGACCAGCGTGCCCCCTTTCAATGCACAGTGACCAGCGTGCCCCCTTTCAATGCAGTGACCAGCGTACTTGCCCCCTTCAATGCAGTGACCAGCATACATGCCCCCTATGCAGTGACCAGCGTACATGCCCCCAATGCAGTGACCAGCATACATGCCCCCAATGCAGTGACCAGCGTACATGCCGCCAATGTAGTGACCAGCATACATGCCCCCAATGCAGTGACCAGCGTGCATGCCCCCAATGTAGTGACCAGCATACATGCCCCCAATGCAGAGATCAGCATGCGTGCCCCCAATGCAGTGACCAGCATACATGCCCCCAATGTAGTGACCAGCATACATACCCCCAATGCAGAGTACATGCCCCCAATGCAGAGTACATGCCCCCAATGCAGAGATCAGCGTGCGTGCCCCCAATGTAGAGATCAGCGTGCGTGCCCCCAATGCAGTGACCAGCATACATGCCCCCAATGCAGAGATCAGCGTGTGTGCCCCTAATGCAGTGACCAGCGTGCGTGCCCCCAATGTAGTGACCAGCATACATGCCCCCAATGCAGAGATCAGCGTGCATGCCCCCAATGCAGTGACCAGCATACATGCCCCCAATGCAGAGTACATGCCCCCAATGCAGAGATCAGCGTGCGTGCCCCCAATGCAGTGACCAGCATACATGCCCCCAATGCAGAGATCAGCGTGCGTGCCCCCTTACCTAGCTGGAGCAGCAGCAGGGGCGGGCATCTTCTTCTCAGTCCCGGTGACCGGAGGCGCGTCTCCACGAGTCCTTCCAGCAGCAGCGGCGGGCGGCTTCTTCTGCATCCCGGTGACCGGCGGCGAGTCTCCACGAGTCCTTCCGCTCCCGCCTCCTCCTCGGCCAATGGCGTATCGGACGCGCTTCCTGATTGGCCAGGAGGAGGATTGGTGTGACAATAGTAAATTTCCATTCTCTATTGTCACACAATGGGTGGGCTCAGGACGCACTGCTCTGCGCCCCGGGTCCACCCTTTGCATTGCCCTATTAGAGCCTCTGGCTCTAATCAGGTGATGCCAAAAAAAAAAATCCCATTAAACTCCATGCGTCTGGTGCCCCTGCATGCAAATTAGGGGGCCGGACGCATGGATGGGGGGCGGCGCCCCTGCGCCCTCTATACACCGGCCGCCACTGTTTGGTTGTAGTAACTTCAGCCAAAAGAGTATCAGAATTAGCAGCTCTCTCTTGTAAAGAGCCATTCTTGATATTGCATTGAGATAGGGTAATTCTACGTCCCCACCCAGATTTTTTGCCCAAGGTGGTGCTCCACTGCACATTATAACAGTTACAAAGCACTTACCGCCATCCTTATGTTGCTACCATCTCCTCTCTCGCTGTCAGAGTATTCCTCTCCCCTGCACCTGCTCATATACTCACAGCAATCAGCTGTTACCACACTGCGCCCTGTTACAGATGGAGTGTTAGG
Source organism: Pelophylax lessonae (assembly GCF_965119305.1). NCBI lineage: Eukaryota > Metazoa > Chordata > Amphibia > Anura > Ranidae > Pelophylax > Pelophylax lessonae. The sequence continues at coordinate 130,603,295 of NC_138776.1, forward strand.
GGTGCGACTTGTGATGCGATTTGAAAGAGTCAAATCACATGACAAGGAGTTTCCTACCTTTTTTATTCTGTAGTAATCCCTGTTTCTCTGTGCCTCTGTGCTGAGTGGCTCAAATAGGAGTGGTTTCATAATTATCTATTAGCTGTGGCAGCTGCGGGGCTCTAAGAGGAAAACTGCTGGGCCTGCATTCCTTTAGAAGTGTTCCTCTTGGGAATATCCCACCAAAAATGTTTTTGTTGCAGGGTATGCCAGAAATCTGACTTTGAGCCAATCACAGAAGCAAGAAATGATGTTTCTGGGGTGTGGTCAGTATACATTCTGTGTATAGAACAGCTCCAGGTAGCCATATTGCATTGCATTTTCAGAAAATTACAACAGCTGCAGATAGAAAAGGAAAGGTCATTTTTAATAACATTCAATTACAATATGATATGTGTCACTATTGTATACGCTATATTGTTTCTTCTTTACTTGCTATTTTTTTTTCCTCATGAAAGTGAAGTTACTCTATAACTTTACTGTTTTTAGTAGCATTCCATTATCGGCACCTTTTTTTTTTTCTATTGGCAAAACGCAGATAACTCTATTTTCTCCCTAGTTGGAGAAATACACCTATACTCAACATAACGCCCCGCAAACATTCAAAAAAATATGGAATAAATGGATAGATGCATCATGTTCCAATTTTAATCCTAATCTAAAATAAAGGTTGGGAACGTCATTGGCAGATTAGGATAGCCTGTCACTGAAAGTTTTTTATATGCTATGAATATAACATATTGGTTGCTCTGGAAAAACTTTAAATATTCTTGGATATTTTCAGATACCTTTGTAAATTCTGGAAAAATCTTAGTGAAATAACTGTATCAATGCCATGGGAAAATATTGTCAGAGAAAAGTGGAAGGCACGGCATCCCGTCAAACAGAAATAGGACACATGAAAGGATACTCACATTTGGAGCTGGGATTTTTTTTAGGTGCCAGTAACCCAAAATTCACAGACAAATATTAAAATTCATAGATTTTATTCCATTGGTAAAAAGTATAAACATATAAAAAAAAACATATATGTATACATATATAGACCAAAACATACTAAAATTACTGGATCAAATAATTTTGGTTGTTAACAGACATGATCGATAGTAGTTTTTATGGGGTGATAATTCAGACATATTCTGCCAAAGAGTCCGGCTTCCTTAGGGGATAATTATTATTACACCTAAATGGATAGATATAGATATAATATAGTCATTGTTGTACACAAAAATATTAATTTCAAAATGGTCTCAACTGTACAAAACGAAACATATAAATATTTCAAAATGTGAGTATTCAGTGTGAGTTTTCATAGATATAAATTAATACACTACAATAAATGCATATAAGGATTATAAAGGGCATCTTACCACTATACACCAAAATGAGCAATAACAACTATAATATATAAATCCAAGGGAGGTTACAATGGAAGTGGGAGCCATCTAGTGGCCAACAAAAGGTCACCACCTGAATGATAGAGGTCCTAGGGAGCCCATAAACTCTCTGAGGGATGCTTCCATACATGAATCACCTAAAACTCCATTGGGCACCCTGTGTCCTGTCAGAATATCGCTATCCATCAGAAAATGTAACGCAAGTTAGCTACTTGCTTTATGGCACCCCCTTGTGTTTCACAATGGAACGTGTTAATAAATAAAAGAAGTATCCAAACAAATATTTTTACTGGTAAGTAACTTGATAATCCCAGAACCATGAGTAATTGTGTAAACTAACATGGACAAGTTTGAATTCAAAAAGGACCTAAATTTATTCGCTCAAAAGATCCTTTTACAAAGCCAACTTGCACAAAAATACAATCCCAAGTTGTTACAACCCAAATCTAAGAAACTAGAAGCCGCAGCTCTAGATACTTTAATCTCCCTATTGGAAGAGCAAGATGGTTTAGACTTGATTGACAGAATAGATCTAGATTCACTCCTTAGTGAACACTCCCAACAAAACCCGTCGAGCAATTTTTAAAAGAAATTGGACAAATTTCCGGCTCTTAATACCAATACCAATCTGGCGGCATTTGTCATGCTAGTATCAAATGAGATTGAAAAAATTAAGATATCCTCTCAGATTAAATCCTCTAACCTTAGCCAGGAAGAAAGAAAAGCCTTAACCACACTCACGGAACAACTACAACTGACAATTAAGCCCTCCGACAAGGGGGGCAATATTGTCATTATGCATAACCATCAATATGCTAGTATGTGCTGGAAAATTTTGAACAATACGAACTGGTACCAAAAAATCTCTAGAACTACCATTGATAAATACTTCACGGAATTCTATACCATTGTAGATGGAGGTTTCCTTACCGGTTGTATTGATAAGTCTACATGGGACTACCTTCGTATCAAATTTCCAAAAATACCTACTTTTTATAGTTTACCGAAAGTCCATAAAAACAAAAATGACCCCCCAGGTAGACCAATCGTGTCCGGGAGAGGCAGTATATCCAAAAATCTGAGTCGATATGTAGACAGAAAATTACACCCCTTTGTACAATCACTTCCCTCCTTTGTGAAGGACACAATACACCTATTACAACTCCTGGAGGGCATGTCGATCCCTTCGGATGCCCTGCTGGTGGCTGTAGATGTGGAGGCTCTATACAGCTCCATCCCCCACCAGCAGGGCATCAGAACGGTCGCACATTTCCTCACCCAATCAAATCTAGACTCGTCCTCCACACATCAATTCATTTTACAGTCTCTTGAGTACATTCTCACATGGAATGTATTCACATTTGATGGTTCCCATTTCCTCCAGGTACAGGGCGTTGCGATGGGGACATGTTGTGCCCCATCGTATGCCAACCTGTACCTGGGGGAATGGGAACGTACCTTCTTATCTGAAGAATCTCACCAAAAATATACCCAGCACATACTAGCAAGGCACAGATACATTGACGACATTCTGATTGTTTGGACCGGCAATGACAATCTTTTGTTGGAATGTATTCAATGTATGAATGTGAATAATTTCAACCTCACATTCACACTGAATTACAATAGAGATTCTATTGACTTTCTGGATATAACCATTAAGAAAAACCAACAGGGACAAATTACTACAACACTATTCAGAAAACCGACTGCGGCAAATACGGTGTTATATGCAACCAGTGCACATCCAGCCCCCCTTGTTAGATCTATCCCCTATGGACAGTATTTACGTCTATGTCGTAATTGCTCTGATGAGCTTACCTTTAAAAGTTAGGCAGATAAATTAAGAGCTAGATTAACCACCAGGGGCTATTCACAGTCATGCCTGAAAAAAGCATATCGTAGAACAAAAATACAACAAAGACAGGATTTAATTTAAAAAAAAACGTCACATATTACACAAAATGCTAATCAGATTCAACACCAAGCGAGGATCATAAAAAAGTATACTAGGCAGCACAACCAAATACACAATATTTTAGGTAAATACTGGCATTTACTAACATGTGACCCCAATTTAAATCCTTTCGTTACAGAGAAACCAGCGATCACTTATCGTAGAGCGAGATCGCTAAAAGATAGCCTGGTCAAAAGTGAATACACAGGGGAATTTCGCCGTGACCCGTGTAAACGGCTAGGTACCTATAGATGTGGGGGCTGTAATATTTGTAAGTTTATATGTACGAATACCAATTTACTCCTACCGAATGGCTTGCCTTATAAACCTCTACACTTCTCAAATTGTCAAACAATAGGAGTAGTCTATCTCCTCCTCTGCTGCTGTGGCTGTTTTTACGTGGGAAAAACTAAAAACGAATTTCACAAACCAGCCCAAAGGCATATCTCCTGTATGCGCCAACGAAATCCAGACCTCCCGTTTGGGAGACATGTCCTAACTACCCACAAAGGCAGTTTTCCACAAATCTCATTTATAATTTTAGATCGAGTACATCCCAGCAGCAGAGGAGGAGATTGGGACAATCTCAACCTTCAAAAAGAATCCCGTTGGATTCACAACCTTAGAGTGACCATCCCTCCAGGATTAAATTAAAACATTAGTTTTAAACCCTTCCTCGAAGGGTTCAGCTCGGGGAGTTGGGAACAATAATAATATCTTGGTACCAAATAACTGTATGATCTGCTGATGATCCACTTTGTAGATTACTCTATAGAGTATTATATTACCAATAAGATCTGATTTGACATCATCTCATGTATGCTAGGCAAATACAGGTCTAGCCCCTGTAGTGTTTAATCTCTGCCCCCTTTTAGAATATAGGGTAATATCGCTGTGATGGTCCAAGTAACCATCTATATTCAAACAAACAAACTATACAGTCCTTTACCCGTACACTTACAAAAATTTGGGACTAACATCAAAAATATTTATATGGCAAGTTGCCAATGTTTTGTGTATTTTTTATATTCTGGTACACTATAGCCAGGTTAATATATGGGCAACAAGAATCACTATGTAATGTCACTACGGTTGTTTAATCAAGGGGTGACTAATGTTACATTGAAGATTTTTTGCCTATTGTCCCTTACATTTCATTTTCCAGCACCTTTGCTATGAGATATTGTATATGATAAGTATGCAAAGGGTCTCTCACTGTTATTGTAAACATATTGTTTGTTTTGTCAATGTGGACACTTTAACCATTGTTTTGGAATCACCCAATCACCAATAGTACAGCCTTTGCCATTAGGTTCTTCCCTTTCCGGTCTCTCTTCTCCCCCAGCGCACCAAAGGGACGCACCTCGTCCCGGTACGGCCCCCGGAAATGCGTCACTTTACGGATTCCGAAGAAGGAAGGGGGTTCCCCTAGGGGTGGGAGTTTTTAGGCACCAAAGTATAAGACAGTCAATTATATAAAATCAATTCTTTATTTTATTAGATCATACAAAAAAATAATATATTAAAACATAGGGCAAGCTATAGAATACTTCACAGCTAACAGTCGGATTAAAGACCACACGACCCCTGGGTTTGAACCCGACGCGTTTCGGAGTCTTTTGGAACTCCTTCCTCAGGGGTACCCTTGGAGGGTGGTATAATCCACTGTGGTGGTAAGTATGAATGGCCTGCCTGCACAGTTTAAAAACAAATGGTCAGCATATCACTGTTGTCCATAGAGAGTGCCGTTTTTAAGATGAAAAAGGTTTTTGCCAGGATCCTAGGTATTCGGAGTTTATGTGCCAACCAGTCTCAGTTGGAGGCTGGGTAGGAGTAGCTGGAACCCCAAAGAGACAGCAGATCTGCTTTGATAGAACAGAGAAACGTTCACAGAGGGAGGGAGTCCCTCACAAGACCTGTGTGTCCGGCAAAAAGAGCAAGGCTTGCTCTTTTTGCCGGACACACAGGTCTTGTGAGGGACTCCCTCCCTCTGTGAACGTTTCTCTGTTCTATCAAAGCAGATCTGCTGTCTCTTTGGGGTTCCAGCTACTCCTACCCAGCCTCCAACTGAGACTGGTTGGCACATAAACTCCGAATACCTAGGATCCTGGCAAAAACCTTTTTCATCTTAAAAACGGCACTCTCTATGGACAACAGTGATATGCTGACCATTTGTTTTTAAACTGTGCAGGCAGGCCATTCATACTTACCACCACAGTGGATTATACCACCCTCCAAGGGTACCCCTGAGGAAGGAGTTCCAAAAGACTCCGAAACGCGTCAGGTTCAAACCCAGGGGTCGTGTGGTCTTTAATCCGACTGTTAGCTGTGAAGTATTCTATAGCTTGCCCTATGTTTTAATATATTATTTTTTTGTATGATCTAATAAAATAAAGAATTGATTTTATATAATTGACTGTCTTATACTTTGGTGCCTAAAAACTCCCACCCCTAGGGGAACCCCCTTCCTTCTTTGGTCTTGTACTTTTTGGGATGTGGCACCGTGGAGACATACACAACATGAGCAATATTTAAAATTACTTATTACCAGGTAGTAGATACCATTCCCCGCCTCAGCTCATGTTGTTTGTCTCCCCTGTAATAATTTTTTGAATACTATTTAGTCACGTACATATTGTGACTAGAAACATTGTATATCTTTTTTGAAAATTATATTTATCTTAAAATGCGCTAGGGAATTTTTTGTGAGCATTGCATTGTTATTTCCTCTCCCCTCTATTTTCTTTCTTTTTTACAATTATCTATATCTAGTCCACTTCCTCTTTATCGGGATTAACTGTTTCCACACTCACTGTGTCTATATATGTAGGTGATGAATGGGAACTTCTTATGTCTAAATATTTAAAAGACTTCGGTGAGAAAGAATATGCCGAGGCGGATTTATCTGCATTATTTTTTCAGTTATCAAAAACGTTAGAAAAAAAGTCTGCCTATTTCTGGCACATTAGGTCTTTCCAGGACTACATTAAAAAGGAAATTAACCCCATCGGCCTGAGGGTGCAGGTTTTTCCACTTTTGGAGGACCTAAGCCCTAAGTTTAAGACCGATTGGGAAAATACCTTAAATCAATGTTCAGCCACCCTAATGACATTACTCATCGAAGAATATACCACCCGTACATCCAAACTGGATGCTGAGATCAATGCTCTCTGCGAGAAGATGCATAAATATAAACTTCATAAACTGTTTCCAATTAAGGAGAAACAACTAAAGGAACATCTAGATGTATATAATCGCAATATTTTAATCAAAAAACAACAAAAGTTTGGACGCGATACCACCGCTTTTGCCCACAAAAAGGCATACAGATGGAACGCACCCAAACCTACAACCTTTTTCTCAACTAACAAAGATCAACACCCATCTTCCCTCCCCCCCTCACTTCACCCGAAAGGGACACCCTCCACTAATTTTCAAAATTTGAATAAACAGAAAGTTCCAACGAAAACTAAACGCACTTATCAAGAAGATAATAGCATAAACCAATCTACCAAAAAAACTAACCTACAACACAATGTAGGCCAACACTTATCACTTTTTAAATCCAATCCACCCCCACCTGAATTAGATTACAACCCACCCCCTAATTCTCAGACACAGACCCCTTCTTCCAAATCTAATCCAACACCATCCTCACTAGCCTCCACTCTTAATTTACAAGACACAACTTTTTTAGAATTGATTCACTTGAGAGCTCCCACGATCACTCCCACCCCCTCTACTTAAATTACACTGCACCCACTGTTCTGTCCCCACACTCTGAAGACTCTGTTGTAGCTTCTACTGATTTTTCGATTGTTAATCTTTCAGACTATAAGCTGTCCCCAGAGGAAACAGAAGTTCTCTCTAAAGGTTTGAGTTTTTGCCCTAGTACAAAATTAGATCGTTTTGATTTTATAAAAGATTTGCATCTTTTCGCTCGAAAGTTGAATTTCAAAATCCTATATGACAATGATAAATCTTCTGAGATCTCAAAATCTAAGAAAGATCCGATCCTGGATACCTTAATCTCACTACTCGAGGAAAATGAGGATCTCATTGACCGAATAGATTTGCCCTCCCTACTAGCGAGTGTGGATACACAGAAACCTAAGCCCCCCAACCAAGGCTTATCTTTAAAGAAAAAGTCCGATAAGTTTCCCCAAGCCCTCAACCCACACGTTGCCGTCTTTGTTAAATTAGTAACGAAAGAAGTTGAAAAATTACATATTAAAAAACCAACTAATACAAATACTACATTCAAACAAAGGCTTGCAATTAAAAAACTTAAGCAAAATCCATCCATCACGATTAAACAAGCCGACAAAGGCGGCAACGTCGTCATCATGAATAATGATGACTACGTGGCAATGTGCTTGAGGATCCTTAAAAATCTTAATTGGTACAGGAGGATTCCGGCCGATATTGTTGCGAAATATCAGCTGGAATTCTACAGCCTAGTTGACTCAGCATATTTCAATACAGTGATCCCCAAACACACTTGGGAATATGTTCGTACGGCTTTCCCTGTTACCCCTACTTTTTACGCCCTCCCCAAGATACACAAAAACGCCACGAATCCACCAGGGCGTCCAATTATCTCAGGGATTGGCTCAATAACAGATAACGCCAGCAAACTGGTAGATACCTTCTTAAAGCCTTTTGTAACTGCCCTACCCTCTTTCGTGCGGGACACAATACATTTCCTACAGAAAATTCAGGATACAATTGTTCCTGCCAATTGCCTATTAGTTACTATAGACGTCGAGGCGTTATATAGTTCTATCCCGCACGATCGGGGGTTGGCGGCAGTCAGACGCGTGTTAACGCGGGGATCCACTTTTGATGCATATGGGGAGTTCATCCTGTCCATCCTCCAGTTCATTTTGTTCCATAACGTTTTTACCTTCAACGGTTCCCACTACCTCCAGGTGCAAGGCGTAGCGATGGGCACTTGTTGTGCCCCATCCTACGCCAATTTGTACCTGGGGGAGTGGGAACATGCTCTCCTTGATGATGACGAGACTTCGATGTATACGGACCACATCATTATGTGGGTCCGATACATCGATGATATTTTTATGTTATGGCATGGACCACGGGACCTTTTGGACAAATGGATGGACAGGATGAACAAAAATGACTTTGGTTTAAATTTCACGATGAACTGTGACCTACAAAAAATAACCTTCCTTGACGTAGAAATCCACAAAGGCGAAGATGGTGGTCTCCACAGTGGGCTCTTTCGGAAGCCCACTGCTGGAAACACCATACTCCATGCTTCAAGTTTCCATCCTCAAAGTTTGGTTAGGTCAATCCCATACAGCCAATATCTCAGGGCCAGGAGGAATTGTACCGAACTGGTACAATTCCAAAAGGCTGCTGACGATCTACAACAGAGATTGCTTAAGAGAGGATATAAAAAAACTACTCTAAAAAAAGCCTATAAAAAGGCCCTAACCAGTGATAGAGAAGTATTACTGGCACCAAAAACCTCTAAACCTGTTGAAAACACCCTTAGAATTATAACAAAATATTCGGAACAACATCTCGAAATTAAAAAGATCGTCACGAGATATTGGCATATGCTCTCTCTTGACCCTATTTTGGGCAAACATGTTACAACATATCCTCAATTCACCTACAAGAAGGTCCCTGCTCTAAGGGACCAACTTGTACAAAGTGAATTTGTGGCTCAAAAAGGGAAAGACCATTGTAAGGTGAAAGGAACCTTTATGTGCGGTACATGCAGATATTGCAGATACATGCACACGAGCAAGGACCCAATTTTACCTAACGGCCAGGTTTTCAGGCCGCAACATTTTGCCAACTGCCGCACCCACGGAGTGGTTTATTTGCTCCTCTGTGGGTGCGGATGTTTTTATGTTGGGAAAACCAAACTCGAGTTCACCAAACATGCAGACATTTGAAAAGTATACAAACACGTGACCCAGAGCTTCCATTGGGACGCCACGCCGCTTTGATCCATCCTGACAAATTTCCCAAAATCAAATTTCTGATACTGGATAGAATCCACCCAAACCCTAGAGGAGGGGACTGGAATAAATAGAAAAAAAAAAGGCTTGCTCTTTTTGCCGGACACACAGGTCTTGTGAGGGACTCCCTCCCTCTGTGAACGTTTCTCTGTTCTATCAAAGCAGATCTGCTGTCTCTTTGGGGTTCCAGCTACTCCTACCCAGCCTCCAACTGAGACTGGTTGGCACATAAACTCCGAATACCTAGGATCCTGGCAAAAACCTTTTTCATCTTAAAAACGGCACTCTCTATGGACAACAGTGATATGCTGACCATTTGTTTTTAAACTGTGCAGGCAGGCCATTCATACTTACCACCACAGTGGATTATACCACCCTCCAAGGGTACCCCTGAGGAAGGAGTTCCAAAAGACTCCGAAACGCGTCGGGTTCAAACCCAGGGGTCGTGTGGTCTTTAATCCGACTGTTAGCTGTGAAGTATTCTATAGCTTGCCCTATGTTTTAATATATTATTTTTTTGTATGATCTAATAAAATAAAGAATTGATTTTATATAATTGGCTGTCTTATACTTTGGTGCCTAAAAACTCCCACCCCTAGGGGAACCCCCTTCCTTCTTTGGTCTTGTACTTTTTGGGATGTGGCACCGTGGAGACATACACAACATGAGCAATATTTAAAATTACTTTACGGATTCCGGGGACCGGATGTGATGCGCTGGCGTGCCCCGGGCGCACGTCACTGCCCACGCCAGACGTATGCGGCGTCTGTGCGCTCGGGACACGGGGGACCCCGATTGGTCCGCATGCCTTGCAGGCGTGGCCCACACCATGGGCCACCGCGCAGGCGCGGGCGTATTTAATGGCGGACGCTCACTATGGAGAGCGCGCCGCCATTATCTGTGTACCAGAGACCAACAGGGTGAGTTGTTTTCCTCTTACCGCAGAGATTATTCTTGGACAAATTCTCATACTTCATGCACGGGGGATACTTCCTCTTCTTTACCTAAACACTCGGTATGCATGATTATATACTATACTATTTTCCTTTTCTGTGGCACACTCACCTGGTCACCTGATTCCTGGTACTACTATTGGTCAAATTGTTGTTAATCTTTCCTCTCTCTTCATTTTTGGGAACTTACCATATTTTATTCTTTTACGACTACCTGCACGGTGCTGGCAATGGCGTTTTTCTCTTGTTTCCTACTAGGCCCTCTTTGGTGCCCAATATGTTTTCCTATAACATATTCAAATCCATTCCTCTTTTTTCCACTCATGGAACACGTGCCCTTTTGGGGACCACCAATAGGAGTAACCATATACACTCCATCACATCAAGGACCATGAGAAGATAAGCATTACTTCCTCTACAACCATGGTAATCGATGGTAGCCACCACCCAATTAATTTGCCAGTGCCTTGCCTCACATGACACACTGTTCCCATCCATTGCAACATTCTGTTTTATTCTCTTTATAGATACCCCATATTGCGGACCATCTTGTTTTGGGATCCTTGTGGTGATTGGGGACTGGGAATTGTGGAACCGTCCCATGGGGGCTTTTTTGTATCCCCCCACTTTTTCTTCTACTCAGTAACTAAATTTTGGGTGACTCTTCCAACAACTCTATCGTGTTAGACTATCATAAACAAGTACAGACTAAGGGCGGCCTTCTGGCACTATGTGCCCACACTCCGATAGGATTTTAATTCTCCACATGGTCAGTCACAACCTGTCATACAGAGAACTTTCCATCCAGGTATGTATTAACATTGGCACTCCATTGACTTCTTTGTCTATATGCATTGATAAAGCAAATACTATGTATAATACGCTATTGTAAACATATATTTTTCTTTTTTTACTGCTGCAATATGTGTACTTCTATGAATGTCAATTTTGGAGTGCTAACTGCTACCTTTTGCATTTCCAGTCTGAGTTTTGGCTCTCTTTACTGGACTATTGAAAAAGGCAAAACCGAAACGCGTCTGGTCCTCTTCAGCCATTTCAGACAGTTCTCCTCTGCCAAAGATCTATCTATGACCATGTTTTCTTTCATGTTTATTCAGCTTTCCATGTGTTTTTTTTACATGTAACAATATTTTTTTAGTTTGTGTCAATCACCTGTCAACTATACAAATAAAATTTACTATTTGAATGACTCAAGTCCTGGTTTCTGCCTTAAAAATCCCACCCACAGGGGAACTCTTTTGCTCTACATTTCATAGAGGGATGATGGCAGTATCCAGGATAAAGCACTGAACCCGAATAACCTTTTTGTCTAAAACTCCATTGGGCACCCTGTGTCCTGTCAGAATATCGCTATCCATCAGAAAATGTAACGCAAGTTAGCTACTTGCTTTATGGCACCCCCTTGTGTTTCACAATGGAACGTGTTAATAAATAAAAGAAGTATCCAAACAAATATTTTTACTGGTAAGTAACTTGATAATCCCAGAACCATGTGTAATTGTGTAAACTGACATGGACAAGTTTGAATCCAAAAAGGACCTAAATTTATTCGCTCGAAAGATCCTCTTACAAAGCCAACATGCACAAAAATACAATCCCAAGTTGTTACAACCCAAATCTAAGAAACTAGAAGCCGCAGCTGTAGATACTTTAATCTCCCTATTGGAAGAGCAAGATGGTTTAGACTTGATTGACAGAATAGATCTAGATTCACTCCTTAGTGAACACTCCCAACAAAACCCGTCGAGCAATTTTCAAAAGAAAATACATGGTTCTGTAATCCCAGAACCATGTGTAAGTACTGCATATCTGGAGGGAAGGTGGAGGAGTGCAATGTATCCTAATATAATACTGGGACTGATGTAATTATTAGAATAGGAAGATTCCCCCCATTTATGTCAACAGTAGTGAAAGCACTCAATATGGGAAAAATACATAGGAACAATCCTATTCTGAAATTGTTCAGCGTGCTGGCTATGGGTTACAGTGTAACCTTCAAATCACAGTCTACTTTCTGATAGCTCTCAATAATGTAGGTAAAAAAAAAAACAAAAAACAATAATGTACCCTTTTACCAAAGACAACTAGTCCTATTGGTGTCTATTTTATGTCAAGTTGGCAGTATCAGATGTGGGTGGTAACCCTTTATTCTGCATTGTGCTTGTTGTTTCAATTTACTCCTGATATCCCCAGTCTCATTCCCAGAACTCTATTTTTTTCAACCTATTGATTGTCAGTTGCTGCCTATAAATAAGCAGGTGCTGACAGGGTGCTTGTGAATATTTTAGCCCTGTCTGTACTGCATTGTTATTTATGCTATTTAGTTACAGGTTGTCCAGAATGGGAAGAGGTTAAATGTGTCTAGACTCTTTGTCGGGCTTTCTGAGTCCTGCCCTCCTGCTGTAAGCCACACACAGTATCTCACTAAAGTGAGTACACCCCTTACATTTTTGTAAATATTTTATCTTTTCATGTGACAACACTGAAGAAAAGACACTTTGCTACAATGTAAAGTAGTGAGTGTACAGCTTGTGTAACAGTGTAAATTTGCTGTCCCCTCAAAATAACTCAACACACAGCCATTAATGTCTAAACCGCTGGCAACAAAAGTGAGTATACCCCAAAGTGGAAATGTCCAAATTGGGCCCAAAGTGTCAATATTTTGTGTGGCCACAATTAATTTCTAGCACTGCCTTAACCCTCTTGCGCATGGAGTTCACTAGAGCTTCAAAGGTTGCGACTGGAGTCCTCTTCCACTCCTTCATGATGACATTACGGAGCTGGTGGATGTTAGAGACCTTGCGCTCCTCCACCTTCCATTTGAGGATGCCCCACAGATCCTCAATAGGATTTAGGTCTGGAGACATGCTTGGCCAGTCCATCACCTTTACCCTCAACTTCTTTAGCAAGGCAGTGGTCGTCTTGGAGGTGTGTTCGGGGTCGTTATCATGTTGGAATACTGCCCTGCGGCCCAGTCTCTGAATGGAGGGGATCATGCTCTGCTTCAGTATGTCACGGTAAATACTGGCATTCATGGTTCCCTCAATGAACTGTAACTCCCCAGTTCCAGCAGCTCTCATGCAGCCCCAGACCTTGACACTCCCACCACCATGCTTGACTGTAGGCAAGACACACTAGTCGTTGTACTCCTCACCTGACATTCGCCACACACGCTTGACACCATCTGAACCAAATATATTTATCTTGGTTTCATCAGACCACAGGACATGGTTCCAGTAATCCATGTCCTTAGTCTGCTTGTCTTCAGCAAACTGTTTGTGGGCTTTCTTGTGCATCATCTTTACAAGAGGCTACCTTCTGGGAAGACAACCATGTAGACCAATTTGATGCAGTATGCACCGTATGTTCTGAGCACTGACAGCTTGACCCCCCACCCCTCCAACCTCGGCATCAATGCTGGCAGCACTCATACGTCTATTTCCCAAAGACAACCTCTGGATGTGACACTGAGCACGTGCACTAAACTTCTTTAGTCGACCATGGGGAGGCCTGTTCTGAGTAGAATTTGTCCTGGTTAACTTCTGTATGGTCTTGGCCACTGTGCTGCAGTTCAGATCCTGAGTCTTGGCACTCTTGTTATAGCCTAGGATATCTTTATGTAGAGAAACAATTCTTTTTTTCAGATCCTCAGAGAGTTCTTTGCCATGAGATGCCATGTTGAACTTCCAGTGACCAGTATGAGAGAGTGAGAGCAAAAACACAAAATTTAACACACTTGCTCCCCATTCACACCTGAGAACTTGTAACACTAGCAAGTCACATGACACCAGGGACGGAAAATGGCACATTGGTCCCTTTGGACATTTTGACTTAGGGGTGTACTCACTTTTGTTGCCAGCGGTTTAGACATTAATGGCTGTGTGTTGAGTTATTTTGACAGGACAGCAGATTTACACTGTTATACAAGCTGTTCACTCACTACTTTACATTGTAGAAAAGTGTCATTTCTTCAGTGTTGTCACATGAAAAGATATAATAAAATATTTACAAAAATGTGAGGGGTGTACTAACTTTTGTGGGATACTGTAAATACCAGGGGAGGAATCAGAGCACTCTCTCTTCTTTATGGGAATAACAAAGGAAGACCTGCTGCAACATGTAGTCTATTGGAGCACATTCCCCCCACCCCCCTTCTGGGTCACCCTACTGGAATTCTTCCTGGTCTAAGAACCTACCATTGCTGGACTTTTGCTGATTGGACTTTGCTTCTTTTAAAGGTATGAGCCTGGGCAGTCTGCATTAGTTAGTTAGGGCTGGATTCAGTTTAAGTGTGCTCTGCAGTAGATCTGTGTTGCTAAATGCTCATTAAAGGTGCATTAATGGTACTGAGCTTGGTCTGAAGTTTTTTAAAGGGTTGTTTGTTGATTCTGATGTATCAAAAGAACTTGGGTCAGTAAAGCCCATACAGGGTATGAAGTAAAACCAATACAAAAGGTCTGCTGAGCAAGACAAGCAAGAGGAGTGATGTAGATGCTATAGGTAATCAAGAACTAGCGCAAGGTACATTGCAGCCAGTTGTGAAGCGTGGTACCTGGTATAGGTGATGGGTCCTCCAGTAGTGAGGGAAATGGTGATCTGGTTCCCTTCCTAGTGGTCAGTCCCTCGTAGCAACCGGAACTAAACCCTCATTACAGAGCCCCTTAGCCTGGTAACATGGTTTGGAATGGAAGGAGTTCACAAGAGCATGTATGAGGTCTGTGCTATGTGCACGATGGAACCCTAATCTGTCACTGGGAGTGAGGTGACAAAGGTACACTGGACTGGTGGAGAGGGCACTGGATTTTTAATTGCAACATACAAAAAGAAAGTGTATGTTGTGACACAGGACAGCACTTTTTAGAGTAGCTATGTACTTTTTATTACTACACACAGTGATACGGCTCATTTATAAGTCAGGGAACTGCCTTCATGTTTGACTTTCACATGACCGCAGTCAGGGCCGGCCTTTGGGGTGTGCGAGCTGTGCGGCCGCACAGGGCGCCATGGGCAGCAAGGGCGCCGTGCGGCCATCACAGCTCGCAGAAGATCAGGCCTGGACAGGGTTAACACAGGCCGCGGCCGCTGCTTACCTCCCGCTGTGCGGCTGTGCCTCGGTCACCTCACGGTCACCTCACGGTCACCTACTGAGGCGAGCTGTGTATTACACACAGCTCAGCCTCCGATCCACGGTGACAGATCTCTCCTCCCTGCAGGAAGCCAGAGGAGAGATCGTCAGCTCCTCCCCCCCGCCCCTTCTCCTCCTCCTCCCGCCCCGCCCACACTCCCCGGGGGGGGAGAAAAAAAAAAGCTGCAGAGGGCATGTGCAGACAGCGTGAGGTAAGTGAGGTCTCCTTCAAAAAATGTAAGGGGGGTCTCTGATGTGGGGGGCTCTGTGTGAGGGGAGCTTTGTAAGGGGGGCTCTCTGATGTGGGGGGCTCTGTGTGAGGGGGGCTCTCTGATGGGGGGGGCTCTGATGTAAGGGGGCTTTGTGTGGGGGGTATGTGATGTAAGGGGGGCTCTCTGATGTTGGGGGGACTCGGATGTAAGGGGTCTTGGATGTAAGGGGGCTCTCTGATATAGGGGGGTCTCTGATGTGGGGGGTCTCTGATGTAAGGGGGCTCTGTGTAGGGGTCTCTGATGTTAGGGGGCTTTGTGTGGGGGGTCTCTGATGTGAGGGGGGCTTGGTGTGAGGGGTCTCTGATGTAAGGGGGCTCTGTGTCTGGGGTCTCTGATGTGAGGGGGGCTTTGTGTGGAGGGTCTCTGATGTGAGGGGGGCTTTGTGTGGGGGGTCTCTGATGTGAGGGGGGCTTTGTGTGGGGGGGGTCTCTAATGTGAGAGGGGCTCTGTGTGTGGGGTCTCTAATGTGAGGGGGGCTTTGTGTAGGGGGTCTCTGATGTGAGGGGGGCTTTGTGTGGGGGTCTCTGATGTGAGGGGGCTTTGTGTGGGGGGTCTCTGATGTGAGGGGGCTTTGTGTGGGGGGTCTCTGATGTGAGGGGGGCTTTGTGTGGGGGTCTCTGATGTGAGGGGGGCTGTGTGGGGGGGCTCTCTGAAGATGTAGGGGGCTCTAAATTAAGGGGGGCTTTGTGTGGGGGTCTCTGATGTAAAGGGGGCTCTGTGTGGGGGGTCTCTGATGTAAGGGGGGCTAAATTATTAGTGATCATAAAAAAGAAAAGTCAAAGTGCAAAAAAGGTGCAAGAAAATGCGCGTGGGGGGGGGGGGGGTGTCACAGGATTAGCTCGCACAGGGCGCCTGAACACCTAAGGCCGATACAGAGACTGGTTTAGGCGCTCAGAGGTCAAAGGTCAAAGAATTCATATAGATATAAACTGAAACAATGGCAGATAAAAGTTTTGATGTACACAGGTGGGGCAAAAACAGGTCGCACAGGGGGGGATTAAGAGTCCATGTGCAAATTTCTGACAGTTCTTAGAGGCAATCCAAGGGAGGTCCGCAGCTAGGGGCAGCTCATTCAAACAGAGTGAAGTCAACTCTAAACGGATAAAGGAGGAGGGAAGAGCGCCACTTGAGTGCAAGATTATGATTTATTATGACATAAATACGTAGTAACTTACATTAAAGTAAGGATAAAAGCGTCTGTCAGGTCCAAAACGGTTCCACGATGGTGAGAGGGGTCCACACAATCCGGCGTGCCTCAGGTACAGAGCGCCAGACCAGCTGGCTGTGTGCGTCCGGGCAATCGGGGAGATCAGAAAGATGCGGCTGTGGAGGGAACCTGAAGGCGTCTGACGTCAGCGTCAGGAAACTGGCAAACTGAACACCTAAGGCCGGCCCTGACCGCAGTCTCCACCTGGTCCCTGGTATGTGATGAGCTTGTGCACCGCAAAAGGCATCCCACATGTGGAGGGCGAGTGGCACCACCCACATGCTGATGGAAGAGTCCTGAGTCCTGGAACCAGGAAAATGCCATGCAGCCAAGATCCAGTCCTCTGTGATTGAGTCAGTGGTGAAGACCTTGATCTCTTAATCTTTGCTCCTTGGTGAGAGCCTTCATCTTCTACTGGGGACACAGGATCCACCATTGTCCTTTGACATAAAGACCATAAATCATGGCCTTCAAAATGGGACATCAATGAATAAGGTGAAGGCAAGTCAAACTTAAAGACCTCTGTCCAGGATTGTCAACCAATCCTTCAGAAGTTCAAAAACTTCTCCCTGCAAATTAATATAATAAATGTGCTAGTATGCATCGCATACTAGCACATTATGAAAGAGTTACCTGAAAAGGAAGCCCTCCAGCGGTGCAATGTCACTGCTGACAGGACTTCCATCTTCCCCTGGTCTTCCTTCTGGGTTCGCGGGCAGCCACTGTTTGACTGGTCGAGTTGCGATGACATCATGTCACCGCTCTGACATGGCCCTTTCTATAGATGGCATGCCGTCCCTTAGGAGTGCAGTGCACATGTGCCAGTGATTTCACCAGCGCTACTAAAGTTATTATCTTCTAAAAGGTGCAGGATATATTTACAGTACCTACAGGTAAGCCTTATTTTAGGCTTACCTGTAGGTAAAAAAAGCCTTTACTAACACTTTACATACATAAAGCTAATACAGGGTCTGAAATCAAGTTATGAACTGGCAAAATCAGCAACATAACCTACAGTACACCAGGGATTTAAATGATGGCTTGGCAGTTCTGTCCACCCACAAACAGCTTGTACATTTAGAGTTTTATCATTACCTACCATCAGTTCTGATTCAACTTTGAAATTCTAATAAAGAACAATTTTTGTGCAAGAGAACTACTAAAAAGAATAAAGAAATTTATACTGAAATGCTTTTTCTATATCATGTCTTTGCAGCACATTCATTTTATACAATGTCTCTGGTACCTGTGTTTTCAATAGCACATTGTTTAAAAATAGATGATTGTAACGTCCATTTCACTTCTTTTGAATTGACAACAGAAAATATGGCATCAAAAGCTTTTTATAAAATGCTGAATGTATTTATACCAGCACTATTTTCCTTGGCAGTCAACAAGAGAAAACTTCTATAGGAAAAGCGCGGTAAGCTGAAAAAAAATAAAGGATGCCTGCAAGGACCATGCATTTTATGGAAATTTACAACTAAATCTGAACTATGCAGTGTAGCAGCGCGTCCCAGAGTCCTGTTCGGGGCTTACACATCACCTCGGGCTTCTCTCATATACATTTAGGGATCTCTGATCCACGGTCCAGTTCGGCTCTTGGTCCTCTCTCCTGGGTCAGTTTATACTGAGACAGACAGCCAGTGCTCTCATACCTGGGGACCAGACAAGTCCTGTCTGGGAGAGCTGCTAAGGTCTGTTAAAAGCAAATAGGTTGTGCATGCAGAGACTGACAAGCATTAGGCTTGTTCAGTCTGATAGTAAGGATTGCAGTTAGTATAGTTAGCACTGGGACACGACTAGGATTTTGTTTGGAAGTTTTTTGTCCTATTTACTTATTTTTTGGAAACACTGTGCAGCACCTGCAAATAGACTTGTATATAGCACCAATAAATCACGGCACTGTTTGTAACTACAGCACTGAACTGCTATTTGTGCCTCAAAGTGAAAAAACCCCAACATCAACCAAGCTTTAGGTTTTAGAGATTTCCCCTTACTAGAAAGAGGTTTTACCCTGACAGAAGTTTTAGCTCGTCACCATTCTACCCAAATCTAAAAAAAAGGTTCTGCCTCTAGTTATACTATAAGTGGATAGATATATCAGTAGCAAAGCCCAATTTTATACTTTATTTTTTGTTATATGATCTTTAAACGGTAATTAGTTCTGATATTGGGGTTGCATCTTGCAATCATTCATCATTTTACAGACATGCTGCAATGCTTAACCACTTAATATGTTTAACTGCGGCAGGCAGCCCCTCTTGCGCGAACCGATGTAGCCCTATTGTAAACACTGCCGACCGTTCTTCTCCCTATAATTTGATCACAGAGCGCCTTCTATATGTGATACTTCTATATAGGATCACAGGTCTCTGTGATCATTTCAAAAGCCCATCCCCCTCACAGTTAGAAACACTCCCCTAGGCTTACATTTTTTTACCCCTTGATCACCCACTGTGTTAACCCCTTCCCTGCCAGTATCATTATTACAGTAACAGTGCATATTTTTAGCACTGATTACTGTAGTAATGTCACTGGTCCCCCCAAATGTGTAAATAAAGGTCAGTTAGGGGTCCAATCTGTCCACCGCAGTGTCGCAGTCCTGCTAAAAATCGCAGATCGCCACCATTACTAGTAAAAAAAACAAAAAAACAATAAAAATGACATAAATCTTTTCCCTAGTTTGTAGATGTGATAACTTTTGTGCAAACCAATCAAACTACGCTTATTGCGATTTTTTTTTTTACCAAAAATAAGTATTAGAAACCAAATTGGCCCAAAATTATGAAAAAATTTGATTTTTCATTTTTTTGGGGAATGTTATATAGCAGATTGCGAAATATATTGTCGCCCTTTTTTTGTTTATAGCGCAAAAAAACAAAAATCGTAGAGGTGATCAAATACCACCAAAAGAAAGCTCTATTTGTGGGAAAAAAAGGACATCAATTTTATTTGGGTACAGCGTCGCACGACCGCACAATTTTCCATTAAAATAACGCAGTGCCGAATCGCAAAAAATGGCCTGGTCATTAAGGGGGCAAATCCTTCCGGTCCAGAAGTGGTTAAATAAGGCCACTAAGATATTTAGAACCATTATTGCCAGGCAGAAAAAAATCTCACTTGCAAAAAGTTTAGTGAGTAGGGTAGGGTGAAATATAGAATCATCAATTGTCAAAAACAACATCAATTACATTTTTTGCAGTTATGTGATGTCATCTTGTAATTTACAATTAGTAAGCTAGCAATTAATGCATGCATCTATACTGTATAATATCCAGTTGCCGATTGCATTAAGTGGCTCTCCTGTGCCAGATCACGTACCTTGTAGGGTCAGGGGGCCTGCGTGCGTGCGCTGCCAGTGCCCAACTTGATTAATCACAGCACAAGCCGATCCAGCCAATAGATGACCGCTGGCACCCGCTGATCGGCGAGGAGAAAGACAGAACAAAGCTCTGCGAATGTGAACAAGACAGAGCCATGTCCTGTCAGTGGGAACGTGCTAGATTTTGTTTAGGGAATAAAATCCAGCAAATCCCTTACAAAGACACTGGTTAGGCACACATTTACCCTTTGAACCCCCTTCCCAGCCAGTGTCATTAGTACAGTGACAGTGTATGTTTTTAGCATTAATTACTGTATGAGTGTCACTGTTCTGACAAAGAGTCAGATTGCCTGCCGCAATATCACAGTCCCTCTATAAGTCGCTGATTGTCCCCATTTCTAGTGTAAAATAAAAAAATTATCAAAGTTTGTAGCACTATAACTTTTGCACAAGCCAATCAATATATGCTTATTGGGATTTTTTGTACCAAAAATATGTAGCAGAATACAGTGAATCCGGAAAGTATTCACGGCGCTTCACTTTTTCCACATTTTGTTATGTTAAAGCCTTTTTCCAAAATGGATTAAATTCATTATTCTCCTCAAAAATCTACAACCAATACCCCATAATGACAACCTGAAAGAAGTTTGTTTGAAATCTTTGCAAATGTATTAAAAATAAAAATCGAAAAAAATCACATGTACGTAAGTATTCACAGCCTTTGCTCAATACTTTGTTGAAGCACTTTTAGTACCAATTACAGCCTCAAGTCTTTGAGTATGATGCTACAAGCTTGGCACACCTATTTTTGGGCAGTTTCTCCCATTATTCTTTGCAGGACCTTTCAAGCTCCATCAGGTTGGATGGGGAGGGTCGGTGCACAGCCATTTTCAGATCTCTCCAGAGATGTACAATCGGATTCAAGTCTGGGCTCTGGCTGGGCCGCTCAAGGACATTCACAGAGTTGTCCCGTAGCCACTCCTTTGTAATCTTGGTTGTGTGCTTAGGATCGTTGTCCTGTTGGAAAATGAACCTTCGCCCCAGTTTGAGGTCCAGAGCGCTCTGAAGCAGGTTTTCATCAAGACTATCTCTGTACATTGCTGCATTCATCTTTCCCTCAATCCTGACTAGTCTCGCAGTTCCTGGCGCTGAAAAACATCCCCACAGCATGATGCTGCCACCACCATGCTTCACTGTAGGGATGGTATTGACCAGGTGATGAGCAGTGCCTGGTTTCCTCCAGACATAACACTCGCCATTCAGGCCAAAGAGTCCAATCTTTGTTTTAACAGACCAGGCGGGCTGTCATGTGCCTTTTACAGAGGAGTGGCTTTTGTCTGGCCACTCTACCATACAGGCCTGATTGATTGAGTGCTGCAGAGATGATTGTTCTTCTGGAAGGTTCTCCTCTCTCCACAGGGAAATGCTGGAGCTCTGTCAGAGTAACCATCGGGTTCTTTGTCACCTCCCGGACTAAGGCCCTTCTCCCCTGATCGTTCAGTTTGGCGGGGTGGCCCGCTCTGGGAAGAGTCCTGGTGGTTCCAAACTTCTTCTATTTATGGATGATGGAGACCACTGACTGTGCTCATTGGGACCTTCAATGCTGCAGAACTTTTTCTGTACCCTTCCCCAGATCTGTGCCTCGATACAATCCTGTCTCGGAGGTCTACAGACAATTCCTTGGACTCCATGGCTTGGTTTGTGCTCTGACATGCACCGTTAACTGTGGGAACTTATATAGACAGGTGTGTGCCTTTACAAATTATGTCAAATTAACTGAATTTACCACATGTGGACTCCAATCAAGTTGTAGAAACATCTCAAGGATGATCAGTATAAACAGGATGCACCTGAGCTCAATTTTGAGTGTCATGACAAAGTCTGTGAATACTTGTGTACATGTGATTTTTTTTGTTTTTTATTTATAATAAATCTGCAAAGATTTCAAATAAACTTCTTTCACGTTGTTATTATGGAGTATTGGTTGTAAATTTTTGAGAAAAATAATGAATTTATTCCATTTTGGAATAGGATAGTAACATAACAAAATGTGGAAAAAGTGAATCGCTGCGAATTCTTTCTGGATGCACTGTACATATTGACCTATATATATATATATATATATATATATAAAGAAATTAGATTTTTTTAAAGAACATTTTATTGGATAAGTTTTATAGCAGAAAGTTTTTTTTTCAAAATTGTCGGCCTTTTTTTAGTTTACAGGACAAAAAAAAAATACCAATAAATACCACTTAAATAAAGCTCTATTTGTGGTAAAATATTACATAAATTGTATTTATGTACAGTGTTGCATTACCCTGCAATTGTCAGTTAAAGTAACTCAGTGAGCACTAAGGGAAACAAACGGCTTCACAGCCTGTTTCCTGCTGCGCATGCGTGAGTCGGGCTGCACTTTCTGAATGGTCCCGCTGTCTTCTGGGACCTGTGTATGTCTCCTAGAAGACAGTGGGGGGAAGGAGGAGGGCCATAAATGACGTAGATTGTCTGTGGAGACCTTACATGGAAGTTGCAATTTGTTTTTGACATGTATTCACTCCCACCTGAAAGGTACCAAATGTGGAACCGGAGGGAGGGGGGGGGGGGGGGCAGATAAGCTGAGCTTCCACTTTTGGGTGGAATTCTGCTTTAAGGTTTTTTACCCTAATGCATTCTATGCATTAGGGTGAAAAACTTTCTCTGCTCGAGCTGCCCCCCGCAACTCCCCATTTCCTTACCTGAGCCCATAAGTTCCAGCAATATGCACGAGTGTAGTGGCTCCTGCCGCTGTCTCTCTCTCTTTGACAGATTAATTGGCTCCCGCTGCTGTCAGTCAAATCTGGTGATACGGGGGCGGGGACGAGTCCCACTATCTGTGTCAATGGATGCAGCAACATGATTTTGGAGCGAGCACGCCCTCAGGGAAAGCAGCTTTCCATGGAGGCATCCAGCTAAGAGGAAAGGCTTTACAACCACTTTAAAGCGGAGTTCCACCCTGGGAATACTTTTTTTAATAAAAATACCCCCGGGACAGTCAGGGCTAGTACATTCCACAATGGCTAGCCTCTGATCTGTCCCGGGTTGCACTTACCTTTTAGGAGAAATACTTACCTTGAAAAAGTATTGTCCAGCACTGCCATCTCAGGTGTGGGCAGCTTGAAGCCAGCGCGATCCTCTTCTGCGTCCTCTTCCTTCTTCTTCGGTCCCACGATGCACTGCACCGGCCCCGCCGTCACTTCCGGTGCGCGCGCGTCATCCCTCCACAGCTTCTGGGCATGCCCAGAAGCTGTTTAGAAGGGAATGACGCGCGCGCACCGGAACTGACGTCGGGGCCGGTGCAGGCGCATTGATTCCTGGGAGCGATGACGTTCAGCTCCCAGGAATCATTGCAAAAGCCAGGAAGTGACGAATCGCCGTGGCAACCGAGGGGAGGAAGAAGGAAGTAAGGTAAGTATATTTTCTCTACAAGGTAAGTAAAAAAAAAATAAAAAAATTGCGATTATCCATTTGTTTTTCAGGTGACCCGGAGCGAGAAGATGGAGGTAAGTATAAATATAGGGTGGAACTCCGCTTTAGGATCATTGTGAGAGGATATCGCCATGTCAAACAACAAATAACTGTGAGTGTAACATCTTTTATTTTTTAAGGATGACTTTTAAATCCAGCTCCAGCTAGAACTCTTTATTTTTGGCATGGTAAAGAAAGGAGTAAAACATCTACTAGGTTTTTAGTGCACTGCAACACAGGCACAAGAATCGAATGGGGTTTTGACTCTTGCCCATTCCATCCAAATGTAAAAACACATTTTTGGCTGGAGTTATTTACTTTAGTTTAAATTGGCTAAATACATTTCGGGGCCAAACAAAAGGTGTGCAAAGGACTCTTCACTCTATGTTAAAGCAGTGGTTGAGGTTTGACACCCCCCCCCCCCCCCGCTGAGTCATACTATAGATCACCATTTAACAATGCGGCCTGCTGATTGGAGTGCTTTAGCTCTGACTCAGCAAACGGCGTGTCAGACCACTGCTTCCACAAGAGAGCAAGGATACTTTTCCGCAGTGGACAGGTTGTTGCTGCTTTTTTAAAAAAATTGAACTATAACACTTAGGTCCCGACGGATCCGTCCGAGCGGAATCCGCCTGCTTAGCAGGGGGTCTCTTCGTTGAAGAGCGGGTGGCAGGTCTGTGTCCTCTCCACTATGCAGAGCAGACAAGGACAAAGCCCGCTCTCCTCTATGGGACGGACAAATGGAAATGGACTGCATGTCCATTCCCATCCGATTGTCATCCATTGGATGTATTGCTATACGTTTGCTTTCAGCGGATTGTCAGATTGAATGCCCGGAACGTCCGCTGACATCTGCTGCCCAGTAGAGGACAATAGGTGGCCTGATTGGGTCCGCCTGAAAAACAGACAGATAAGCGTGATCGGTCCGCTGGTATGAAAGGGGCCTTTCGATTTTCTCTGGAGCAGAAAGTGAAAGAAACTTTCTCTAATGGTGCAAAGACCACAACAAAAACACCTGGCATGGATTCCAATCCTTCTCTATTATATCAAAAACAAAAAAAGGTTCTGGCTATATGTACACTTTAAGCCAGCAGAACCCCTCTGACCTCCAATAAAAAGTAAACACATTTTCTGCATCATTAAAAATCACCCTGAGTGCTAAAAAATGAAACAGAGCATGCAGAGAACAGGTGTACTGATTCCAGAGGAGGGAACACATGCTGAGACGCAACGAGTCATGCAAAGAATCAATGAGAAAGTTAAATCCTTTATTTCAACTGGCCATTACAAAGTTTAACAGTATTAACTGGAGTGTGTGTGTATGCGTGCGCATGACTTGTGCTGACCTACTTTCCCCGGTTGTTACAACGTTTGATTTTTTCTTTAAATGCCTGGTTTGAAGTTGGCACACAGGAAGCCACTAATGAGGGAAGCATCTTCAGAAGCCACCATTTGGAATGTTAGTGGGAAGTTAGCCAATTACTGTAGTAAGTTAGTACGTAATACATTTATTTTTAGCGTAAAATACCCTAGTGAAAACCACAATTTAAACGGCACTAGTCACATAGAGGAATTCAAAAGTGTTTAAAGTGTATGTGAACCCCAAATAAATCATCACGCCTTCTGTACACAGTTTTCTAAAAGTTTATCTACACCCACAAACAAAAATGCCATATATTGTATCTTACCAGTGTTTAGATGTTGTGACTGCAATCATTTCCGTTTTGTCAAAGCTGAATTTTAGGTTTAGTTTCTCTTTAGGTAATTCCTTTGGGTCAATTACTATTTTCTTTAGTAATTGATGTGGCATTTGCCAGTGCAGTCTACATATACCAGATCTTGGCACATAATGGGCATGTAATGGGTTCTTGTGCTTTAGGAAGATGTCACACAGCACTTTTCAATACATTTTCCATGTGTTGGTTTTAATTACTTTTACTATGTTGTAATAAATCATTTTTATTTTATTACAATTTTGAGTACTGGTTTGTCTTTATGGGATTTTTAGTGGCTACCTTCAAAGTCCTACACATTTTTCTACTTTTTCCTATTCATCAATTGGATGTGGTGCCACACAACACCGAGTCACGTCTCAGTGAAAACAATCTTTATGTACATTGCCAGTGCAGTATAAACTGTAAGTAGCATCAGCTACATACAGTAATCAGAGCCGCAGCGGTACAGGGACTTCCTGCCTGCTTCTGGAACAAAATCAAGTCAGTGCTTCTTAGCCATTCACAGGAAGCCTTGTATTTTATGAATGAATACAGTGCTTCATCTGATTGGATGAGCTGGAGAGGTGGGCGGATGATATCACAGCCTTCACCTCAGCCAAGCAGAAAAAATTGATAAAGATAAAGAGAATCTGGATGGCCACACTCCAATGCATCTGTCATTTTATATGAATAAAGGTGATTGCATTGGAGTGCGGCCATCCGGACTTCTTTATCACATCTCTCCTGCTGCATACAGGGCCGGCACCCTCTCTACATGTAGTGGTGGTGAAGCGGAGGGGCTGTTACTTTGAGTGGTATACTACTTACTTTTATTCAAGCAGAGAAATTATTTCTACATTGGCTACTGGAACTTCCTCAATAGTGGTAGACAGAAGCAATCAACACATTGAGCTTATGACATTAGAACCCAGAAAATAATAAACAAAGCTAGCTGCAAAAAGCATAATTTAATAAAAGGAACACTCCAGCAATGGCTAAATGTTGTCAGCCTGCAACAGGAAGTGCTGTCGGTGACAGGAAGTACCTAAAAATGATTTGCTTTTCGTAGGCTTGGCATGATGCCAAATGTACTAAAATAGATTAAAAATGTACCCCATTTCCCTTAAAATCGTTATTTGTAATGAAACGGCACATCGGGAGGGCAGGACATAGTGTCTGACATTATTATGTTTGTGTACATACACTCTGGTTATTAATGCTGATAGCGTCATTTTGTAAATCGTAAGTGTTATTTAACCATTTGCCAGCTGTATAATTTACTTATATGGCGGCAAGGTGGCACTGCTGTGCTGGATAACGTACCTAGTACGTGATCCGACACTTCCGAGTGTGGGGTGGGCATGCGCCCCCACCGGCGACCTGCTCCCGTTGTGATTGTACACAGTGGGAGCTGATCTGCGGGTACCGCTGACTCGATGTACGCTGACACCCGATGTAAACAAGGCAGATTGCCATTCTGTCATTAGGGAAGGCATGGATCCTATTTTCCTGCAAAGCTGGGGCATGGATCCATGCCTTCCCCTAGTAAAAGCACCTCCCATACTATACACAAACACACTAGCTTAGACACACAGTGAACCCTTTGATCCCCCCCTGATTTTTAACCCCTTCCCTGCCAGTGTCATTAGTGCAGTTACAGTGCAGATTTTTTTTTAGCATTGATCACTGTATTAGTGTCACTGGTTCCCAAAAAGTGTCAGTTAGTGTACAACTGTCCGCCACAATATCGTAGTCCCACTATAAGTCGCTGATTGCCACCATTACTAGTAAAAAAAAAATGAATAAATAAAAATATTGCATAGTTTGTAAACATTACAACTTTTAACTATACGCTATAACAGTGTTTTTCAACTCCGGTCCTCAGGGCACACTAACAGGCCAGGTTTGCAAGAAAACTGAAATACATCACAGGTGATATCATTTGCTGCTCAGTGATTGCAGTATTCTAGTCTGCATCTCCCCAAGGTAATACTTAAAATATGGCCTGTTAGTGTGCCCTGAGGACCGGAGTTGAGAAACCCTGCGCTATAAGAATACATATTGGACTAAATTTACGAAAAAAATATATTTTTAAAAAAAATGTTATTAGTTATATTTTATAGCAGAAAGTAAAAAACTACTATTTTTTTTCTTCAAAATTGTATGTCTTTTTTGTTTATAGCGCAAAAAATTAAAACCGCAGAGGTGATCAAATACCACCAAAAAAAGCTCTGGGGAATAAAGGACATACATTTTATTTGGGTACAGTGACGTAGGACCGTGCAATTGTCAGTTAAGGTAAAGCAATGTCGTATTGCAAAAAATGGCCTGGTCATGAAGAAGGGTAAATCTTCTAGAGGGTTAGGCTGGGTTCATGCTTATGTAGCACCCTCCTAGGTAGGTGCTAGAGAGAGAGTATAGTTTTTGGGTCTTTCTGCTTACCAAAGAGATTGCCAGATACATTTATACTGCTCTCTGCCTTCCAGAGAGCAAGATCCATTAGTGAGGTCTGCTCATGGTGCTTAGGTGCAACTCGGCTTGTCTGAAATGTTTCACACTGGTGCAATAGGGAGACATAATTGACAGTGGGAGGAAACCTGACAAGTGAGTGCACAGGCATTTATTACAGCCCTGGTGATTGGCAGAGGAAAGTGCCTCGGTGCATGCTGGGTGACTGTATAAATGGGCACATGTGCTCGGGGTCTTTTAGCTGGGGAACGGAGTCCCGGAGGGAGGGGATGGCTGCCCCTCCTCTGTGGAAGCTGCCATGTGGCCTCAAGTGGTCAACCCGAGGGCCTGAGAGTCCGAGAGAAGCTTAGCCTAGAGGTTCTGCAGAGCTGACTGGAAAGGAGAAACTGGAAAGGATCTGATTCTGCCGACAGTGAGTACAGATCTGTGTGTCGTGGGGACTATCCTGTGAGGACCACGCCTTCAGCTAGAAGAGTTAGTGGTCGGGTGTCAGTCAAGGGGATGCTAGAGAGTGTACTGAAGATAATGTAGTTGCATCAAGTCTCCTCCTAGAGAGAGCAAAAGGACTTAATTCTTCTATACAAGTGACAGTATGGTTAAATCAGTGTGTCTGCTTCCACAAATATCCTGGTGAGGCCTAGTGAGAGTTGTCCTTATCTACTATGAATAGTTCAAGTTGGAGTATCCCACTATTCCCTTCTCCCACCCAAGCTCCACAATAAATAAAAAAACAAATCCCCTGGACTGTTTATTGAGTAATGAGCAAACGGGAGTAAGGATGGATGTGTGAAAAGTCCCCTAGTGACTGTCTGTCCCCTACGCCTACGGGGACAGTGCTACACTTGAATCAGGTGCATCTCACAGCAGGGGTCTGGTGCGTCCCTGTTCTCCATTTCAGAGATGAATCAAGTACAAATTTTTGCCTGAATTCGGACCTGAAATGGAGCCAAAGATGTACAGGACCCATGTGAAATCCACACCGCAGCTGCCACGGAGATGTGTGAACCGTCTCTATTGAGAAACACGCATCCAAGTCACACTAGTGTAAACCCAGCCTTAATTTTTGCTGATTTTGCACACAAACGTTTTTGAAAGTGTATGTATTAAGATAGCAGTTTTGAATCAGAATCACGCTATGTGCAGTGTGCTTCCTTTTTAATGATATGGTCCATGCTGGAAGAGCTGTAGCGGCTTGAGTGGCTGAATGCCTGCAGTCCCACGGTCCTGTGGTGTTGGATGTAAACCCTGGAAACCATCAACCATCCATGTGTGTCCTGTGAGTTGTCCTTGAGATCCTGGGAAAGACATTTGAGTGGGTCTGGAGCAGGAAGGAGCGTGAATGGTGGTATAATAACAACTGCTTTTTGACCTCCTTGTGATACAGGGGTCATATTACAGGGTAATGAACTTGGCTATCTTTTCTGGTGGTCTTGGTTGGATTGATTTGCATTTGTTTTCACAAGCACTTTTGTTGACTTTTATCACTTTTTTATTTTGACCATAAAAAAGACTTTTTTTCCAAACATAAATTGCATGTGGTGTATTGTAGATTTAAAGGGACATTACCTTTGTTTGATGTTTGTGAACACCGAAGATAGCGCTTTACATATATGGTTTTAGAAAATTTACATATACCTTAACAAAGTTTTAATGGCCCCTCTCCACAAATCTGTAGCTGGCATCCCCTGATGCAGTCTTGTCCATATCATGCATATTTTTTTAGCTACCAAGCAGACTATTGCCTGCTCTTTAAAATCTCGATCCCTAAACTTTGAAGAAATTACATTTAGAATACAGGGCAAGATGGTAAATGAAAAATTATCAGCTATCCTGAAGGTCACCCACAATAAAATGTATAAGTTTGTTTCCATATGGCTTGAATATTCCCCTTCTTCCCCACACACCCCTCATCTAGTGCAACTTTGATGCAGGGGTAGGTCCTGATTTTTATGCCTATCTCAAGAGTCCCTCAAGCAGTCTCAGTGGTCCCCCTCACCCCCATCCCTTTGGTTTTCTTCTCTTTTTCTCTTTCCTTCTTCTTTCTTCTCCAAAAGCCACCATTGCCGTTCTGTTTAGCAAACTACACTTGATACATGTGGGTTGCCTCGAAATACCCACAAGATGTTTCTGTCTCCCTGTATTCACTAATTCTTCTTGTTGTACTTGTAGAGACACACAAGTGCTTCTAGACACCTTTGCATGCTTACATGGTTTATTACTGTAAGCTTTTTCTTTTCTTTCCATTAAATGTATATTTGTGATTTCTTGTAGTGATATTTATGAAACTGTTTCACTCAATGCTAAGCTAATTAACAATCAGTTCATCCCCTATGAATGTTTGTTTTATCTATCAGAATCTCCTGCACAAGTGTGGATTTACTATTTATTTGCATGCTCAGTCACTTTATGTATTAATTTCTTTTATTGCATCTGCCTAAAAAACATTTTGGTACAAGAGAAAAAAAAAATAATTTGTAAGTATTAAAAAAATCAAACAAATGATGGGGGTATACTCGTAAAAAAGTAAAGGATTTGCTCTGATTATCTTACAAAACACATTCACTGCCTGCATGCCATATTTTATCACGTTTGCTACATGATATGAATTTCTTATTCTTCAAAGTGAAATCCAGGCCTTGGTAACATTCAAGGCATTTACAAAATGGTGAATATTACAGTCACTGGTCCTCATCACTGCTAAGAGAGCGTAAATGATTGATTTAATCTCTGATTTGCCCATTGCTTCCTATGGAGGACTAACTGTGATTGTTCTTGCTCCCACAGCAAATTGAAAGACCTCCTTGAGTGCAATTGAAAATGAGGATTTCAAACCTAAAAACCGTATGTGCATTTGTCTCTTGCAATTGCCTCTGGGAAAATCTACAATATATCTTCCCAGAATGTATAGAGGGAAAATGGTTTCCAAATGCCAGCAGCTGCAGGCAAACCCAAGTGGGTGAATATGCATAGATTGAAAGAAAGAAGCTGATTGGAACTGACTTTCCCTATTCACATACTTGTTCTTGGTTAGGGAGTAACGGGTAACTCCACTTTCATGGGGGAAAAATAACATAGCGTATACAGTTGTGACATAAGTCATATTGTAATTGAATGTTATTAAAAATGACTTTTCCTTTTCAATCTGCAGTTGCTGTAATTTTCTGATAATGCAATGCAATATGGCTACCTGGAGCTGTTCTGTACACAGAAGTTGTACTGACCACACCCCAGAAACATCATTTTCAGCTTGTGTGATTGGCTCACTGATTTTCCCAGAAGTCTGCCTAAGATACCAATCAGATTTCTGGCATCCCCTGCAACAAAAAATTCATTTTTGGTGAGATACTTCCAATAGGAACATGTCTAAAGGGATGCAGGCCCTGAATTTCCTCATTAGAGCCCTGCAGGTGCAAAGCTGGTGAATAATTATGAAACCACTCCCATTAAAGCCACTCAGCACAGAAGCACAGAGGAACAAACAGTGATTTCTTCAGAATAACAAAAGGTAGGAATCTGCAACAAAGGTTGTTTCAAATGCTTGCAATGTACAGAGATCACCCAGAGGGGTATATTTTTTTTCTCAACAAAAGTGAAATTGCGCTTTACAGTAGAAGTTCACCCTAATACTAAAATCTCGAAATCTACTGATATCCACAATCTAAAACTAACCTATCTAGGCCTGTAAAGAAGTAATCTCTATACATACCTTTTCCGAAGCTGATCAGGTCCTGTCCCACCCATGCTGAGCTGTCAGCGGCAGCTTCTTTGTGGAAGCAGGTGCAGAAAAGGCAGCCGATAACGGAAGCCCCATAGTAACTCTATTGGTGACATCACTTCCCATTAAGTTCCCATCCTTTGTTGGCTGTCTCTTCTGCAGAGCTTCCGCCGCTGGAGACCAGACTGGATCGACTTCAGAAAAGGTATGTATAGTGATTTCTTCTTTACAGGGCTATATAGGTTAGTCTTACATTGTGGATGCCAGTAGATTTACAGATTTTGGTATTAAGATGAAAAGCTTGAGAAAGGAGCACGCATGCCTAGACACAGCATGGTGCATACTCCAAAACGCGTCGCAAAGCACTCTGGATCCCTCTGAGGTCACTCTTCTCAAGGGTGTTTCCTCCATGCTGTGGTTCATGGTGCACTCCACAGAATCAGTACAGTACCAGCAGACTTCCTACACCGGCTCCGAGGCCACCGAGGCACATCTTCCCAGCATTATAGGCAACGATACCCAGATGCATGGATCCTATTTATGACAGACGAGCCAATGTTTTTACCACTTGTGAGTAGCCCTAATTAGGGGTTTAATACATTTTTACTGTTCCTACTACACTTAGAGGCGCTTTTCCCATTTTCTGCCTAGTATTAGGGTGAACTTACACTTTAAGAAAGTATTGATGGCAGAAGGTCAGCAATGGTAGCCTCATATATCTTTTAGGAAAGACTCACTTTAACAGCAGTTTAATATAACAAGACAAACATTTTTGAACATTACCCTGCCTGAGAGATTAGAATCAAAACACAGTACAATTCTAGGTAATACGCACATCTCATTCTATTGTGCATTCAAATTCTTTACTTTGCACACATCATTTCATTTATTTCCTTGGCTTCTATAAGAATGTTGGTTGTGATAACCTAATGTCCTTTTCTGTCAGAATGGCTATTGGAATAAAGTGGTTAAAGGTTAAAAAAAGGCAGACTCATTATATTCATTCGAGTTTAGTAGCTGGAAATAGAGCTCTCAAGTGAATGAGAAAGAAGCAAATTTGAGTCTACATATGGAGATTGTGTTGGCTTCATGTCTCAAGGTAGCCTGCAATCGTGGTCATTAAGCATGATTGTAGAACACTTCAAGGGCTAAAATAAAGGAATTATATTCTTGTGATTGCAAATAATTTTTTTTGCTGTATGAGTCATTCCCTGTTTCCTTTCTTATCAGCATTTCGAGATGTCACCCAATGATACTTCCACAGTACTCATGTCTTTATCTCTATGCTGGGTCAAATTTCCATTGGAAGGTTTAATCTCTTTCAATGTCTTTATACGTCCACCTCCTACTTATTTGGCCTTTTCTAACCAAGGAGAAAATTACATTCGTTTATGGTTCAAATATATTCAAACATCACAATATCACGTATATTTGACTGCAGTTCAGCACTAAATCACATCTACTTAGTAAGTCAATTTCCTATTTCTGATCAGGCTGATGTGTGGACCATTTAGAGTAGCAGTGCATAATGATGGATATGCCTTCACTGCTGCATCTGTCTCTGTTTTGATTTTATTTAGTCTTAAAATGAGAGTGCTGAGGTTTTGCTGAGAAAAAGAAGAATCCCTTTAAATGTACAGCATATTTTATTATGTCTTCCATTATCAGGGAATGCCTCTATCAGTTATAGCTGTGAGCAGGATTCTGGAAAAAGCAACATGTCCATCACACAAAGTGAATGAATAAGTTTGCCATATTGCAACACATTCCCTCTTACCTCACATTACTCTAAGAAGACATTTTTCTTCTTTATTATAGTGGGAACTGTTCTTTTGAAACTGGCAATATCCTGTAAAAGATTTTAAAACTACCAAAGCTGAAGATTGTGTGGCTGTCACAAAATAGGGAAGTGAAACTGAGGTGAGATTGATTATTTTGCAAATTGCAAAAGCTCAATTAGAGACAGAGAGGCTGCAAGGAAATACCATTCCCGTGTTTTTTTCTTTAGAAAACCCACAGTGCCCTGCAAATTCTGTTATGTGTTCAATGTTTATGTGTAAAAAAAATAAGATTGTCTATATGTATTGTATACATTGCAACGTTTCCTATTTATAAATGCATTTTTACTGCAGTTTAAA
Source organism: Pelophylax lessonae (assembly GCF_965119305.1). Classification (NCBI taxonomy): domain Eukaryota; kingdom Metazoa; phylum Chordata; class Amphibia; order Anura; family Ranidae; genus Pelophylax; species Pelophylax lessonae. The sequence goes on from NC_138776.1 coordinate 130,637,131, forward strand.
GTGATTGTAAACGATTACCTTCTAAGACCCCGTTCACACTGGGGCGACGCTACTTACCGGGGCGACCTCACAGGTCGCGGTGCGCAGCTCGCACCGCGACCTCGGAGCGGCCGGCACAGACTCCATATCATTGAAGTCAATGCAGGTCGCCCCAAAGAAGCTCCGGACCCTTTTTCTAAGTCGGAGCGACTTGTGTCGCTCCTATTAGAACGGGTCCACAGCTACTCTATGGCAGGCGACCTACGGCGACCTGTCAGGCGACCAGGTCGCCTGACAGGTCGCCCCAGTGTGAACGGAGTCTAAAACAAACCATTCAGTTTAAAATAAAAATGAAAGACAAAACATTTGTGTATAGATATTAATAAACATTATCAATACCTCTTTTTCCCTTTTTTATAAGTGATCAATTTTTCTCTGTTCTCAGCTGCATAAGAGCTGGGGAGGAGAAGCAGTAGTATACTGAGCTTCCCAGTGAAAGGCTGTGCATGGGAGGCATGTCAGGACAAGTCTGATAATTGGAGGAGAGTACAAACATAGCTAGAGAACTGACGACGGTGTTCTCCCCTGTTTAGTGTGGTCAGGTTTTAATAGGAAAGAAAGGGGACTGGCAAGAACACCAGGTATTTCACACAAAGGAAGCAATACAAAGTGAACAGGATACTTTTTCATACAAGTACATGGTAGAGCAGGGACATACTAGGAATATTAAGGGTTGGGGTAACAAACACTTTAAGGCTAGGTTCATATCTCTGTGGGTGGGGAATGTGTGCAAAATTGTGCTTGTACCCGATCCACAAAGAAATGCACTGCACTTCAGCAGACAGGTAGGGGTACCATTCATTCTTAAGGGCACCCTCATGCATCATCAATCATGGCTTGATTTTGTGCATGCTAAACTGCATGGTGCTGCAGCAGAGATGTGAACATAGCCTAACTGAAAATAAAATGAATATTAGCATTGCTGGCACCAAGTTATGAATGAGAAGGCAGCATCTCTGGGCGATCTGGTCTGCTGGAAAATGTGAAAGTGTGTTTAAAAAAATATGTTCTTAATTTTTTGAGTATAACAAAGTCATATTATTTTGAGAAAAGCATATTTATAATCATAGAACATTTTCAATATTATCCAAACCGCTATTGTCCTGAATAATAATCGATATATTACGGGGGGCGTGGCCTGAAGACTCATGTGAGCGAACGTGTGCTTGTGAGGCTCTCCCGGTGGATCTCCGTTTAATCCATCCTGCGACCACAAACTTGAGCGATACCTTCACCCGTTACCACCGGTTGCTTTCACCATCCAGCCCTGGTCATGTCTCCACCGAAACGGCCCTCAGAAGCAGCAGCAAAGCTGGAGAAATTCCGGCGCCAGGAGGTGAGTGCGGAGGCCCAAAATGGCGGACCGTCCCGGCCTGCTCCCGCTGCAGCCACGCAGGCTGCGGACAAAGCGATCATTCTGGCCAATATAACGGACTGTAAAGCTTCCCTGACCACGAAAATAGAGGAGATCAAGGTGGATATCTCCTTGCTCTGACAGGATTTTCAGAAGCTGAGGCTGAGGGCCGCATAACCAGGGTGGAGGATGATTTACCCCCAATCCAGAATGCTGCTGAACAAGCTTCCAGGGACATCAAATATCTGTTGCAAAAGCAGGATGATCTCGAGAACAAAGCCAGGCGTAACAATATTTGTTTTATTGGATTACCGGAGGCTGCGGAGGGATCTTCCCCTGCTACATTCTTGGAAGATCTCCTGATTAAATCATATGGCAGGGAGGCTTTCTCACAGGCTTTTGTTGTGGAGCGGGCACATCATATGCCAGCCAAGAAGCCCCCTCCAGGCGCCCCACCCCGGGTCAACCTGACGACTCAACTAAAACTGACGACTAGGGCCCTGGACCAATTGTTCCAGGAACATGCCAATCACAAATTATTTTTTAGTAGGCAGCGGCTATTTGAGCACGGGGAGCGGTCAGGTAAATTGTTGGCCTATTTGGCCCATATGGACGCTAGACCGCCTGTGGTGATCACGCTTCATCCCTCAGTGCTGGGTGACTCCTCGGACCCCTCGGCTGTGGCAGAGTTGTTTGCCTCATATTTTAGCGAGGTCTACTCCTCTAAGATGGATTATGATCCTTTGGATCTTGCCAGTCTGCTGCATGCCCTGGAGTTCCCCGCACTGACCCCTGAACAGGTCAAAGTGCTTGAGGCTCCAATTTCTTTGGACGAGATAGCTTCTGCCATCTCCTGTTTTGCCAGAGCCAAAGCCCCTGCTTCTGATGGCCTTCCAATTGAGTTTTACTCGCAGTATTCTGAGTCCCTGGTCCCACGACTGCTCGCGGTGTATGAGGCGGCATTTGAGTCAGGTTCCCTGCCTGCCTTGATGTGCGAGACATTGATTATTTTGCTTCCCAAGCCTGGTAAGGATCCTCAATACCCAGAGTCCTACAGGCCCATTTCGCTGTTACAGAGCGATATTAGAATTCTAGCTAAAGTGCTTGCCCTTAGACTAAATAAGGTGATCCTCTCCCTTGTACACCCCGACCAGATGGGTTTTATGCCAGCCAAAAATACAGCCTTTAATACCAGACGATTGTTTATGAATCTGCAGGCTCCTCCTGACTGTATCGGCACCAGGGTCGTTGTGACTTTGGATGCTGCCAAGGCCTTCGACTCTGTCGAGTGGTCATACCTGTGGCAGTGTTTACGCAAATTTGGGTTCGGCCCGAATTTCATTAAGTGGCTTACCATCTTGTACAGCCAACCTCGGGCTCGGGTGGTGGCTAATGGATAGACGTCTAGGTCCTTTCCTCTCTCCTGTGGTACATGTCAGGGTTGTCCCATCTCCCCACTGTAGTATGCCCTGGCAGTTGAGCCTCTTGCGATGGCTCTCCGGGCGGACCCTGGCATTCATGGTTTCCGTCGCGGTGACCTGGAGGAGCGTGTTGGGTTGTACGCGGATGAAATGCTCCTTTGCCTGGCGGACTCAGGGCCTTCATTGCCGTGTGCCCTGCCGGTCATACAACAGTTTGGGAGATTTTCCGGTTTGACGGTCAATTGGGACAAATCCCTTAGTCTCCCTCTAGACAGTTTCCCCCAGAGGCTGACCAAGCGTCGCTTCCCTTGTCGCGGGTGGCGGAATTTAAACATTTGGGGGTCCGGGTGACCAGATCCCTTACTGACTACATCCCCTTGAATATCGAACCTCTTTTTGATTTCATCAAAGCCAAGACGCAGGTTTGGGCTCAATTGCCCCTGGGCGTAATGGGCAGGGTTGGCCTGGTGAAAATGATCCTACTTCCTAAAATCTTGTATATGTTATGGCACTCCTCTGCTTATATTCCATACAAATACTTTATGACCCTTGAGAGCTTGTTAAGGACATTCATATGGGGTTCCTCTAGACATAAGCTATCCTGGAAGCACACCCGAAAACCCACTAAGATGGGAGGTATGGCAGTCCCAGAATTGGCGAGATATTACCTGGCGGCCCAATTGTCGCTCTTCTTTCATCTGGACAAACAGGATTCGGGCAGATATATGGCGTTGGTCTGCAAAGGCGCGGAGTCGCGGCTTCCACACCCATTTTGTGATCTGCTTCGGGGTGTCGCTGGGTCTGTGTCCGCGGCTCCTCGGGTTAGTCTTTTATTCCATCACAGGCGGGTCTGGGACCTGGCGTTGTCTAGAACCGGGGATGCGGGTCTACATTCCATGACCCTCCTGTGGTACAACCGTCAGCTGCCGGAGCTTCTTCATATTCCTGACCCTGGTGTATGGATCCGTAAAGATATCTATCTGCTCTCACAAATTGTTTCAGCTGGTTCTATCAAGTCCTTTCCCTTGCTCCAGGAGGAATTTCAACTCCCGGCCTCCATGCATTTCTTTTACTTGCAGCTGTCACATGCTTTGAGGGCACAGTTCGATCACACAATCCCTGCTTTACCTTCAGTAGACATACTCGATGTGATTAAGGGTCAGGACCATTGCAAACTTATCTCTCTGCTGTACAAAATGTTGGGCAATAGGCAGGTGACTGCACTGGCGTATGGGGTGCGGGGGTCCTGGGTGGGGGATGTTGGGGAGCTGGAGGATGAGGAGTGGGATGAGGCTTTGGAGGCCTGTACCCTGGTCTCCCCGAAGTTGTCGGATCGGCTTACTCAAATCTATATTACCCACAGGTCGTATCTCACCCCTGTGCGGCTGGCTCGCTTTGACTCCTCTCGCTCCTCGGCATGCCCTAGGTGTTCACATTCCCTGGGCACCTTCGGTCACATGATTTGGTTCTGCTCGGACGTGCAGGGATTTTGGACGCAGGTTGTCCAGTTCCTGCATGGGATGCCCGGCTACCCTAGACCCTAAACTGTGTCTCCTCTGAATATTTCCTGAGGACGACGCAGACACACGGTACAATTTCTCTGAGAAACTTTATTCACTGCCAGGAAATTGATAGCCCTAAAATGGATGCAGCCTGCCTCCCCTACCCTGACTGCTTAGAAGGCGGCCGTGAATACCATCCTTCCCTTCAAAAAAGTTATGTATGCTAATATCGGCTGCCCCAGGAGATATAACAAGATATGGGATAGATGGCTCGAGGCCCCTGACACCTGTGAGGCTTAGATGTGGGAGTGGGTCTTCTCCATACGTATTCACGCTGCAGATGTTGTGTTGTGTGCGTGCCCGCAGCTTCTATTTTGCCATTGTTGATGTTCGTAGCCCAGCTGTTCTGACCACAGCATGTCATTTTCTTTTTTTGCTTTCTGAGTATCCTGGTAATCTTTCATAAATGTCTGTTTGCCCAGTTAACTGAGGCTCTATTTCTTCTCGTGCTTCTTTTCAAGTGTGTACTTTGAACTGCCTGGCAATCTGGTATTGTACCTATGACATTGACTGATAATGTTTATTTTTATATGTTATCATGCTGTGCTTAACTCAATAAACATTTGTTTGGTTTCAAAAAAATAATCGATATATTACACAAGTGTCTTTGTTAAAATCAGCTAATTTTAGAGTGCTACATTGCTGGTGCACTGATCTTTTTCTAACTTCTAAGCTGTTATCAGATTAAAGAAAGCTCACATATTAAAATCAGGGACCCAATACAGAGTAAGGTCACCCTTTACTATCAGAGCAACTTCAGGTCTTGAAATGCTGTCATACACATTTTGATTGTTGAACTGTGTGAAGTGGAATGCTGAACCCTTCTTCAAAAAGAAGAAAAGCCTTCTGTAGATGACAAGTAGATGTAGATGAAGTAAAGAATGATTCATAAGTTTAATACAATATCTCACAAAAGTGAGTACACCCCCTCACATTTTTGTAAATATTTTATTCTATCTTTTCATGTGACAACACTGAAGAAATGGCACTTTGCTACAATGTAAAATAGTGAGTGTACAGCTTGTATAACAGTGTAAATTTGCTGTCCCCTCAAAATAACTCAACACACAGCCATTTAAACGGAAGTATACTCCGCCATTAAACTTTTACCTACAGGTAAGCCTATAATAAGGCTTACCTGTAGGTAAAATGAATATCTCCTAAACCTGCACGGTTTAGTAGATATTCACCCTGCATGCAGCCTCTGACAGCAGCGGCTCCTTGCCAGAAAGAAAACTCTCGCATGCATGCACGGGAGTGAAGTCATCACGGCTCCGGCCACTCACAGCGCCGGAGCCGCTGAACCCGGAAAAGATGCCGAGGGAACATGACAGCTCCGGGCGACCGTGTCTGGGCTTCATTCTAAGGTAAGTATTCCATAATGAGCTAGTATGCGATGCACGGGAGTGCAGTCATCACGGCTCCGGCCACTCACAGCGCAGGAGCCGCTGAACCCGGAAAAGGTGCCGAGGGAACATTACAGCTCCGGGCGACCGCGTCGTGGCTTCATTCTAAGGTAAGTATTTTATAATGAGCTAGTATGCGATGCATACTTGCTCATTATGCCTTTGTTTTTGTCTTGCAGGTTTTTTTTTTTTTTATGTTGTGAGGATACAACCACTTTTCTAAACTGCTGGCAACAAAAGTGAGTATATACTGGAATTTACGCAGCTTTTACTTTCTGACTCATTTCTTCAAGTGCTAAAATTGCAGGGCAGTACAAAATGCACTCAAATGACCCCTTTTTGAAAAGTAGACACCGCAAGGAATTTCCTGAGAGGCATGTGGAGTCCATGAATATTTCGTTTTTTTGTCACAAGTGTCACAAATATATATATTTTTTTACACAAAGTTGTCATTGAAATGATAAATTGCTCACACATGCCACGGGTATATGTAGAATTACACCCCAAAATACATTCTGCTGCTTCTCCTGAGTATGGGGATACCCCATGTGTGAGATTTTTTAGCAATCTAGCTGCGTACAGGACCCCGAAAACCAATCACTGCCTTCAGGCTTTCTAAGAGCCTAAATTGTTGATTTCACTCCTCACTACCTATCACAGTTTCAGAGGCCATGAAATGCCAAGATAGCACAACCCCCCCCTCCCCCCCTTCCCCCATGACCAATTTTCAGAAAGTAGACACCTTAAGCTATTTGCTGAGAGGCATGTTGAGTATTTTGCAGATCTCACTTTTTGTCACAAAGTTTTGAAAGTTGAAAAAAGAAAAAAAAATTTTCCTTTTCTTTCTTCATTTTCCAAAACAAATGAGAGCTGCAAAATACTCACCATGCCTCTTAACAAATACTTTGGGGTGTCTACTTTCTGAAAAGGGGTAATTTGGGGGGTTTCATGCTATCTTGGCATTTCATGGCCTCCGAAACTGTGATAGGTAGTGAGTGAAATCAACAATTTACACCCTTAGTGATTGGTTTTCGGGTCCTGTACACGGCTAAACTGCCAAAAAGTCTCACACATGTGGTATTCCCGTACTCAAGAGAAGCAGCAAAACGTATTTTGGGGTTTAATTTTACATATACCCATGCCATGTTTGATAAATTTATAATTTAATTGAAAACTTTATGAAAACTTTTTTTTTGTCATTTTCCCAAAACTTGTGACAAAATATAGAATATTCCATGGACTCAACAGGCCTCTCAGCAAATAGCTTTGGGTGTCTACTTTCCAAAAAGGGTTAATTTGGGGGAGTTTAAATTGTCCTGGCATTTTATGCCCAATATTAGAAGCTTATGCCACACATCACCCACTCTTCTAACCACCCTTCTAAGACCAAGCCTTTTTTGACACTTTTTGTTTACATAAAAATTATTTTTTTTTTTACTAGAAGATTACTTTTAACCCGCAAACATTATAGATTTTTTTAAAGCAGAAGCCCTACAAAACAAAGCGGTGGGTGTTGCAAATTTTTTTTGTCTGATGGTAGCTGTGCAGAGATTTTTCAAATGTAATTTTATAGAAAAACAAATACATTTTTTAAATTTAATGCCCAAATACACTATATATTGCCCAATTGTTTGGTAAAATATAAAAGATGTTCTTATACCAAGTACATAGATACCAAACATGACATGCTTTTAAATTGCGCATGCCCGTGCAGCGGCAAAAAACTACATACATTTTTAAAGCCTTTAAAAGCTTTTACAGGGTACCACTTTAGATTTACAGAGGAGGTCTACTGCAAGAATTACTGCCTTTGATCTGACGTTTGTGGCGATACCTCACATGCATGGTTCAATTGCTGTTTACATATGACACCAGACCAATGCTTGCGTTCTCCTTTGCGCGCAAACACGGGGGGACAGGGGTGCTTGAATTTTTTTTCGTTATTTATTTTTTATTTGTTTTTTTTGTTTACACCTTCCCTTTCATTTTTTTTTATTTATTTTTTTTATCATTTTTATTGTTATCATAGGGAATTTTAAATATCCCCTACGATAGAAGTAGTGACAGGAACTCTTTTTTGCAAAAATTGGGGTCTTTTAGACTATAGATCTCTCCTCTGCCCTTAAAGCATATGACCACACCAAGATGGGTGTGATAAGATGCTTTCCCAATTTCCCAATGGCGCTTTTTATATCTGGCGAAACCGAAGTCATGAAATGCTCGTAGCTACTGGTATTTTAGGCCATAGAGATGATTGGAGCCATTCTGGTCTCCAATCAGCTCTATGGTTAGCTGACGGAACCAGTGGCTGCAGTCTCGGGTTACCCAGTATAACAGGAGAGCCCAAGAAAACCGTGGGAGGCGGGGGTCCACTCCCACTGCTTGTGAAAGCAGTCTAGTGGCTAATTAGCCACTAGGATTGCTTTTACATCAAAGCCGACCGCTGGCTGTAAAAAATGGTACCAAGATGATGCCTAAATCTGCAGGCACCATCCTAGTATGACCACTCAAACTCAAGAGATGTACCAGTACGTTGCTGGTCCTTGTTGGGCATATATTGTAAAGGTTCTTTTTTTCATGCAGCCTGTGGGCTGAACAAAAAAAAGAGAACCTAACAGATTCCTCCATTCACAGCGATCGATGTGGATGAAGAAATCTCTGCCAGAAAGTGTGTGGTATGCCCACCATCCCAGCAACCACCCACTTCTAATGATGGGTATACATGCAATGTTCTTTTTTTCATTTTCTTTGTGGATGAAGAAATCTCTGCCAAGAAAAGTGTTAAAAAATATATGGCAAAGCATAGGGGAGATCTGCCTTCTGTGTCCACTCCATGCTTCACCATATATGCTTTTTTTAACTGCGGTGGTGAATAGAGATGTATAGAACTGTTCGCCGGCGAACAGTTCCCGGCGAACTTCGCATGTTCGCGTTCGCCGCTGCGGGCGAACATATGCGATGTTCGGTCCGCCCCCCATAATACATCATTGAGGCAAACTTTGACCCTGAACCTCACAGTCAGCAGACACATTTCCAGCCAATCAGCATACCTCCCTCCCACACCCTCCCACCTCCTATAAATAAGCAAGGGCAGCATCCATCTTAGATCATTCTGAAGCAGTGTGTGTAGTGAGAGTAGGGAGAGAGCTGCTGCTGCTGCTGCTGCTGCTGCTGCTGCTGCTGCTGCTGTTAAGCTAGGGACAGTTAGTCAGTGTTCCTGGTCTTGCAGTGTTCTTGGTCCACTACTGCTGTAAGGACAGCACCCCAAAGAGCCCTTCTAAGGGCTGGTATTTGTGTAATTTTTATATATATATATATATATATATATATATCTAGCGTCCCCAAAAGCCCTTTTAAGGGCTGGTAATTGAGTTGTTTCTTCTTATATATATATATATCTATCTATCTAGTGTCCCCAAAAGCCCTTTTAAGGGCTGGTAATTGAGGTTTTTTTTTTTTATTTATATATATACATATATATATATTTAGCGTCCCCAAAAGCCCTTTTAAGGGCTGGTAACTGGTAATAGAGTTTTTCCTATATATATATATATCTATATATATCTATTGTACACTGCAGTTGCCTGCCCGCTGTGTGTGAGAGGCCACAGACCTACCACAGACTGTACTGTGTGCACACCACACTCATTTCGGGTGGCACAGGCACAGTACCTGGCATTTTAAAAAATATTTTTTTTTTCCTCTGTCATAATTGCAGTGAGTGCTGTGTCAGGTCCACAGAGTGCACTGTACCCACTGCAGTGCACTGCCCACCACTGATATATATACGGTGGCACAGCATCTTGTTGCAATAAATTGAAAAAAAAAAATATTTTTTATTATTGCAGTTGCCTGGGCTGCCAGTGACTGTCAGGTCCACAGAGTGTACTGTGCCCACTACAGTGCCACTGTGTGCCCACCCACCACTGATATATAAGGTGGCACAGCAGCTTGCAAAGTAAAAAAAAAAATATATATATTTTTTAAATTGCAGTTGCCTGGGTGCCAGTGACTGCTGTCAGGTCCACAGAGAGTGTACTGTGCCACTGCCCTCCCACCACTGATATATAAGGTGGCACAGCAGCTTGCAAAGTAAAATAAAAATATATATATTTTTTAAATTGCAGTTGCCTGGGTGCCAGTGACTGCTGTCAGGTCCACAGAGAGTGTACTGTGCCACTGCCCACCCACCACTGATATATAAGGTGGCACATTAAAAAAAATGACAGGCAGAGGCAGGCCACCCCGCAAGGGCCGTCGTGGTCGTGGTGCTGTGATTTCCTTAGGCCCTAGAATAATGCCCAGTGTTCAGAGGCCACCACAGACCCTGAACTCAAAAAATTCTGAGGCCATAGTTGACTGGCTTACACAGGACACCCAATCATCTACAGCTTCCGCTCGGAACCTTAATGTACCATCCTCCTCCAGCTCAGCTTCGGGCACCTCTCAATTTACCACTCGCCAGCCCGCCGGCACCACCACCAACACTAGCACCACAGCCGCTTCACTTGATCCATCAGAGGAGTTATTTTCACATCAGTTGGTAGAAATAAGTGATGCGCAACTATTAGTGCCAGAGGATGTAGATAACGGGGATATGTCTCAGTCAGGCAGCATTATACACATGGACGTACATTGTGATGATGATGATGATGATGTTGTACCTGCTGCTGCTGCTGCCTTTGCTGAGTTGTCAAGTGAAGCGGCTGATGATGACGATGTGTCTGTGGATGTCACCTGGGTGCCTGCTCGAAGAGCAGAAGAAGAGGGGGAAAGTTCAGATGGGGAGACAGAGAGGAGGAGGAGACGAGTTGGAAGCAGGGGGAGGAGGTAATCGCAAGGAGCTAGTGGCGCAGTCAGACAGCATGTAGATTCGGCACCCGGGGTCAGCCAGACAGCACGCCAATCAACGCAAGCTGTTGCCACCACCAGAATGCCGTCCTTGCAAAGCTCAGCAGTGTGGCATTTTTTTTGTGTGTCTGCCTCTGATATCAGCGATGCCATTTGTAACCTGTGCCAAAAGAAACTGAGTCGTGGGAAGTCCAACACCCACCTAGGTACAACTGCTTTGCGAAGGCACATGATCTCACATCACAAACGCTTATGGGATCAACACATGAGTAAAAGCAGCACACAAACTGAAAGCCACCATCCTCCTCCTGGTCCAGCATCTTCAGCCACGTCAACCACTGCTGTCCTCCATGCCCCCTTTCAACAACCCGCCCCTCCGCCTCTCACCTTCAGCAGTTCCTGCTCGTCACCTGCCCACAGTCAGGTGTCTGTCAAGGAAATGTTTGAGCGTAAGAAGCCAATCTCACAGAGTCACCCAATTGCCCGTCTGACAGCTGGCTTGTCGGAACTCTTAGCCCACCAGCTTTTACCATACAAGCTGGTGGAGTCTGAGGCCTTCAAAAAATTTGTCGCTATTGGGACACCGCAGTGGAAGGTACCCGGCCGAAATTATTTTTCACAAAAGGCAATCCCCAACCTGTACTCTATTGTGGAAAAGGAAATCATGTCCTGTCTGGCACACAGTGTTGGGGCAAGGGTCCATCTGACCACTGATAGCTGGTCTGCAAAGCACGGTCAGGGCAGGTATATAACTTACACTGCGCATTGGGTAAACCTGCTGGCGGCTGCCAAGCATGGAATGCGTGGCACTGCTGCAGAGGAGTTGGTGACACCGCCACGACTTGCAGGCAGGCCTGCTGCCACCTCCTCTACTCCTCCTACTCCATCCTCTTTGCTAACCTCCTCGGCTGAGTCCTCTTCTGCTGTTGTGTCTTGCTCCACACCAACTGCACCCCCCCAGCTCCCCAGGGGCTATTCCACATGCCGGATACGACAGTGTCACGCTGTCTTGGGGTTGACTTGCCTGAAAGCATAGAGTCACACCGGACCAGCACTACTGTCCGCCCTGAACGCACAGGTGGATCAGTGGCTGACCCCGCACCAACTGGAGATCGGCAAAGTGGTGTGTGACAACGGCAGCAATTTGTTGGCGGCATTGAATTTGGGCAAGTTGACACATGTGCCGTGCATGGCACATGTGTTGAATCTGATTGTGCAACGTTTTGTGCAGAAGTACCCAGGCTTACAGGACGTCCTCAAGCAGGCCAGGAAGGTGTGTGGCCATTTCAGGCATTCCTACACGGCCATGGCGCACTTTGCAGATATTCAGCGGCGAAACAACATGCCAGTGAGGCGCTTGATTTGCGACACGTTGGAATTCAACACTGCTAATGTTCGACCGCCTGCTCCAACAAGAAAAAGCGGTCAACGAGTATTTGTATGACCGGGGTGCTAGGACAGCCTCTGCGGAGCTGGGTATTTTTTTGCCACGTTACTGGACGCTCATGCACAATGCCTGTAGGCTCATGCGTCCTTTTGAGGAGGTGACAAACCTAGTGAGTCGCACCGAAGGCAACATCAGCGACATCATCCCATATGTTTTTTTCCTGGAGCGTGCCCTGCGAAGAGTGCTGGATCAGGCCGTAGATGAGCGTGAAGAGGAAGAGGAAGAGTTGTGGTCACCATCACCACCACCAGAAACAGCCTTACCATCGATTGCTGGACCTGCGGCAACACTGGAAGAGGAGTGTGAGGAAGAGGAGTCAGAGGAGGAATGTGGCTTTGAGGAGGAGGAACACCAACCACAGCAGGCATCCCAGGGTGCTCGTTGTCACCTATCTGGTACCCGTGGTGTTGTACGTGGCTGGGGGGAAGAACACACCTTCAATGACATCAGTGAGGACGAGGAATTGGACATGAGTAGCTCGGCATCCAACCTTGTGCAAATGGGGTCTTTCATGCTGTCATGCCTGTTGAGGGACCCTCGTATAAAAAGGCTGAAGGAGAACGACCTGTACTGGGTGGCCACGCTACTAGACCCCCGGTATAAGCAGAAAGTCTGTGATATGTTACCCAATTACCGGCAGTCGCAAAGGATGCAGCAGCTACAAAATAAGTTAAAAAGTATGCTTTACACAGCATATAAGGGTGATGTCACAGCACAACGGGAATCCAACAGGGGAAGAGGTGAAAGTAATCCTCCTCCTACCACCACAACCACGCCGGCAAGGACAGGACGCTTTACAGACGTCTTGTTGATGGAGGACATGCGGAGCTTTTTTAGTCCTATGCATCGCCACAGCCCTTCGGGGTCCACACTCAGAGAACGACTCGCCCGACAGGTAGCAGACTACCTTGCCTTAACTGCAGATATCGACACTCTGAGGAGCGATGAACCCCTTGACTACTGGGTGTGCAGGCTTGACCTGTGGCCTGAGCTATCCCAATTTGCCATTGAACTTCTGGCCTGCCCTGCTTCAAGTGTGCTGTCAGAAAGGACCTTCAGCGCAGCAGGAGGTATTGTCACTGAGAAGAGAAGTCGCCTAGGTCAAAAAAGTCTTGATTACCTCACGTTTATTAAGATGAATGAGGCATGGATCCCGAAGGGACTGACAGTGGGGGATGCATTTGACTAAAAAAGGCCTGGTGATGACTGAGATGCCTTGGCCTAAAAATGGTCCACACGCTGCTGTATATAATCATTCTCTGCATGCCGGATGACTTACGTGACGTCTCCGCCACCAACTACGGTTCAAGCCGCAATTTTTTAGTGCACTTTCTGCCTTAAAACCTCAATATTTCAGGCCGCTGCTACAGCAGCGGCTGCAACAATACCTGCTTTTTCATGCATGTGTACATGCCTAATTTTTCTGGCCTCTGGTGCTACACTGTGGCTGCAAAAAAACAAAAAACAAAAAAAAAGGCACATACATGTGTCAATTCCCCTTCGTGATCGTTACCTTGTCGTGGTGAAGGGGCTTGCGTATCACAATGAAGCGATCACCTCTAGGATTGTGTTGGCACACCCCAGATGATAAGGTCGTTGCTTCATTGTGTACAGACCAAAAGTGATCCGCAGGATAATTTTTCATAGAAAAAACATTCATTTTCTTTCATTCTTTCGGCGGAGCTGGGTATTTTTTGGCCGCGTTACTGAATGCTCATGAACAATGGCTGTAGGCTCATGCGTCCTTTTGTGGAGGTGACAACCCTGGTGGTCAGTCGAACCCAAGGCAACATCATCGACCTCATCCCATATGCGTTTTTTCTGGAGCGTGCCCTGCGAAGAGTACTGGATCAGGCTGTAGATGAGCATGAAGAGGAAGAGTTGTGGTCCCCATCACCACCAGAAGCAGCCTTGTCATTGTCAATTGCTGGACCTGTGGCAACGCAGAGAGAGGAGTCTGAAGAAGAGAAGTCAGAGGAGGATGTTGGCTTTGAGGAGGTGGAATACCAGCCACAGCAGGCGTCCCAGGGGGCTTGTTGTCACCTTTCGGGGACCCTTGGTGTTGTACGTGGCTGGGTGGAGGAAGAGACCTTCAATGATGTCAGTGAGGACAAGGAACGGGACATGGCTAGCTGGTATCCAACCTTGTGCAAATGGGGAGTTTGCGGTTGTGCAAATGGACTGACTGACTGTTAAACGGGGAGTTTGGTCTGTCAGAGTTTGGTCTGTCACTGTGAAGCGGGCGACGGGCGTAACCCTTACCCTACTTGACCGATAAAACATCATACCTGATCATATTCACACACTGGATGTTTTAGTGCTGGTTTACACTGCCGCTACCACTAAAGTAGCGTCGCTTCCAATGCGACTTTGGCGCGACTTAGCGCGACTTTGGCGCGACCTCATCGCGAGGCGACTTTTTATTTGGCCAATCACAATATCATGTTTTGTGACCGTCACCTAATTTCCTTTTCCTGTTTTTTGTTTTACATATTTCCCCATGTGTGCAGTGTTGTCTGTGTCATAGCTCAACTGATAGGCATGTTTGCCTTGGCATATCATATTTCAGCTTGCCAGAAAGAAAAAAAGACAGCTGGAAAGACACTGCATTAGTTTTCTACTAAAAATTATAAGAAAAATGCTGTTTTTTTGGGGTTCTGGACATACTACAGAGCTGAAACTTGACAGGTACACTTTTTAGACCCCCCAGACACTAAATACAAAAAATGACATGCCTGCCTAAAAAAATGCCCGATAAATGCCTGCAAGAAAAAAAGCCAGCCGCAGAGAAGCCATATTCCTGAAAATATAAGAAAAATGCTGTTTTTTAGGGGTTCTGGACATGCTACAGAGCTGAAACTTGACAGGTACACTTTTTAGACCCCCCAGACACTAAATACAAAAAATGACATGCCTGCCTAAAAAAATGCCCGCTAAATGCCTGCAAGAGAAAAAGCCAGCCGCAGAGAAGCCGTATTCCTGAAAATATAAGAAAAATGCTGTTTTTTAGGGGTTCTGGACATGCTACAGAGCTGAAACTTGACAGGTACACTTTTTAGACCCCCCAGACACTAAATACAAAAAATGACATGCCTGCCTAAAAAAATGCCCGCTAAATGCCTGCAAGAGAAAAAGCCAGCCGCTGAGAAGCCGTATTCCTGAAAATATAAGAAAAATGCTGTTTTTTAGGGGTTCTGGACATGCTACAGAGCTGAAACTTGACAGGTACACTTTTTAGACCCTCCAGACACTAAATACAAAAAAATGACATGCCTGCCTAAAAAAATGCCCGCTAAATGCCTGCAAGAGGAAAAGCCAGCCGCTGAGAAGCCGTATTCCTGAAAATATAAGAAAAATGCTGTTTTTTAGGGGTTCTGGACATGCTACAGAGCTGAAACTTGACAGGTACACTTTTTAGACCCCCCAGATGCTAAATCCAAAGAAATTTTTTATTTTTATTTTTTTTTAATTTTTCCAATAATTGGCTCTCTATCAAAAAATTATAAGAACTTTTTTTTGCGTGATCCCTCTCCGGCATGCCACAATCCAGGTGTTAGTCCCCTTGAAACAACTTTTCCATCACTATTGTGGCCAGAAAGAGTCCCTGTGTGTTTTAAAATTCGCCTGCCTATTGAAGTCTATGGCGGTTCGCCCGGTTCGCCGGTTCGCGAACATTTGCCGATGTTCGCGTTCGCCGTTCGCGAACGGCGAATTTTAGGTTCGCGACATCACTAGTGGTGAAATCACCTTCTACAGCGCTGCAATCATTGATTTACATATATGCTGAGAGCAAACGCTGTTGCTGTCAGGATAAACAAATCAATGCGGCAACTGATGGACCTGAAAAGCAAACAATGGTTAACAATAAAACACAGTAACAATAAAACATTACAATATAATAGTAT
Source organism: Pelophylax lessonae (assembly GCF_965119305.1). Taxonomy (NCBI): domain Eukaryota; kingdom Metazoa; phylum Chordata; class Amphibia; order Anura; family Ranidae; genus Pelophylax; species Pelophylax lessonae. The sequence goes on from NC_138776.1 coordinate 130,653,116, forward strand.
ACAGTGCAGTAAAGAATGGTGGTATCTGCAAAGAAAACTATGGTTAACAATGAAAAACACAGCAACAATAAAAAATTGCATTATAATAGCATACAGTACAGTAAAACAGTAGAATGGTGGTATCTGCAAAGCAAATTATGGTTAACAATGAAAAACAGTAACAATAAAACATTGCAGTATATTATAAAGTACAGTAAAACAGTAAGAACAGAAAATTAACTCAATAAAACGACAACTATTTTTGGCTTTTTTATTTTTAAATTTTTTTTTGCAACTTTTTTTTTACACCTTTTTTGTAACTGTAAAAAAACGTTAAACGTTCCAGGCTAGGGTCTCTCAAAATGTGATAGCCATCTTACATCTTTCGAGACCCTGCATAAAAGCATGCCCTAGACTTTGCCATGCTGTACCCTATATTAATACTCTACTAGTCAGTGGCATCGGAAGGGGTGGGCTGACCCGGGCTATAGCCCCGAGTGGTCCCCCAAAAAGCCCCGGGTCTCCTGCTATGTGTAAATCATTATTAGGCCCCTTTCATACAAGAGGACCGTCCATATCCGCCTGTCAGTTTTTTTTTGGGCGGATCTGAACGGTCACTCCATGCATCCCTATGGGGCATTGGATGTTAGCGGAGACATGTCCGCTGGCATCCGATCCAATCCGTCAAATCTGGACGGATGGAAACCCTATTTTCCATCCGTCCTGCGGATCGGATCGGATGGGGTCAGATGAGAACGGACAGACGGTCCCTTCCCATCCGATTCCCCCATAGAGATGTATGGGGACCTGACAGCTCTGTCTCTGCACACAGCGCGGAGAACAGCTGTCATCCTCCTGCTCAGCGGGGTATCGGCGGATCGATCCCCCGCTGAGATAAACGGAGTCCGTCTGACGGACGGACTGTGTGAAAGAGCCCTTAGCCCCGAGTCCATGATCCTCCTCTTGGTGCTGGCTGGGCCTCAGCCTGGCTCTACTGCCTGGCCTGCATGCTGCGGCCACACTGATTGCTAGTATGGCCTGCCGCTTGACGTCTAGCAACCAGTGATGTCACGTGACAGCAGGAGAGCGCAGGCAACGGTCAAAGCAGAGGAGGATTTCGAATTCCTCCTCCGTGCCTAGAATTTACTCCACCCACTGGCCACCTCCCTCTTCTCTGGACAGCAGCATGGGCTCAGCTTAGAGCCGAGGGAGGCCCTGAAGCGACAGGTCGTGGCACCAGGTCAGTAAGACTCAGTGTAAATAATATTTTGCTTTCTGTGCTTCCCCTGTCTCAAGTAATTGCAAATATTCTTTCAGAAAGAGTATTTGCAATTACTATGTTGAGACAGGAAAGCGCAGAAAGGAAAAATTATAGGCTATAGGTCTTTATTGTTTTTAAAGCATTTTCTTTTTTTTTTAATTTCTTATTTACACATGTGAGGGGCTATATAAATACAATGTTCTGCCTTTAAATATGTGTTATGAACATAATGTTAATGCAACCTGCTGTTTCTAATATGTGTACATATTTGTCTAAGTTTTTACTGAATAAAAATTGTATTTTTAAAAATAAAATCTGAATTTTTTGAAAGGCCCCTTAGTGAGCCATGATGATCTTTGCCTGCATTCATTTATTCATTTATTTATTCATTTATTTATTTATTTATTCATCTATTCATTTAGCCATTGTTGGGAATTCTGCGTTTGCTGTGTTTTTTCCCACCCCTCATGTTGACAATGCTTTGGGACATCCCACTGGTCTGAAGACTTGAAGCTACGTCTGTCAGTGAACCTTAGAGAAAAGGATTTTACTGTAAGACAAAAATCCATTTTTTTTACAGTGTCCTCTTCTTCCAATCTACTGTATCTCTGTGGTTCTCAGAGCCGGAGAACTCAGCTTAGAAGGAGACTGGAGAGAATGCCTTAAAGGTGGGATTTTCTGAAAATTATTATACAATCTAAAAGTAGTGAATTTATGCATTTAAGCTGCATCTTATGGATAGTTTTGGACTTTAATATTTTGAACTGATGTGTATTTCAGAGAGTCACTATTACATAGTGTGCCTTTTACACTATTGCAAAGTGTTGCACTTTTTTGTAGTTTTTCTCTAAACTCCAAACTGTAGTGAATCAATTTCCAAATGGCAAAAATAAAGCTAAAATTGCCAAGCTACGGCTACAGGTGAGTTGGAGAATTTCTCCATACTGACTATTTTTGCCTCATTGGGCATTTTAAACTTTATTTGTTTTAGTTTGGCGTTTAGAGAATAAACCCCCGTTACGTGTTATTTAACAAGGTTTATAAAAAGTGTCTTGATATTGCCTGACAGACTGTCAGAGTGTGGATTTTAATATAATTATTACCAAAGTGTATTCCTCTTTGGTTTGATGCTAACATGAGTAGTGGCTGTTGATTAATTTGTGTTAAGTATAATAAACATACAGCTGTTTAAAAATTTGTGTATGCATATTTTTTTTACTTGAGTCTGACTTTTCTCTTCTGCCAGTGTGTTTTGATGTGTGCACAAAGGGGTGTGTGTGCGCAGATATATATTCTATCCTGCTCCCTGCATGAGATGCCATCTTAAATATAGGTTTATATAATACTCCTAATTGCTAATTATTAACAATTCCAAGATTTGGTGTCATAATGGGTTCATAGAACATTTTATGGTGGGGCATTGGGCAGGGGTGGGAGGGGGGGCATTGGGTGGAGCTTGGGTGGTACTTACTTTTAAATATGGGAGGAGCTTGGGCGGGACTTACTTTAAAATGTGGGAGAGGTTATCACATTTACCTTCGAGCTGAAGCCCCTGGTCTTTTCCCACCTAGCAACGGCCCTGCTACTAGTGTATGGTAGCGACGGAAACAGTCCACAATGCAGAGACCAGGTTGGCCAGGACCTGAGGGACAAAAAAAGTTTAATCAGAGACTCATCAATGCAGACAGCTTCTTGGGGCGTATACAAGACTACAAACATTTGGCTGAAGTTATTTACGAGGGGCCAAATTTTGTGGAGCCAGGTGTAGCACCCTACAGGTAGGTGCTAGGTAAATGTATAGTGGGTCTTGTCTGCATAACAGCAGGGCTGTGATTTATTTAGTTAGGGTGCGAGGGCTTCCAGATGTGCCTGTTGAGGGGTGAAGTATCCCCACTGGCTCCTGTGAGAGGCTTCTCATAGGGCAGTGTGGGAAGCCCCTGCAAATGATTCTGGGAATGTGTATAAGTTTGGGGGAAGTGCGTGACAGGGTGTCTTTGGCGGGAGCAGAGTCCCAGATGGGAGAGTATGGCTGTCTCTCCTCCTGTCTGAATCCAGAGAGTGCTGAGCTGAGCTGAGGGGATCCGGTGTGCCGAGAGCCTGCGGAGCGTGAGAGGGGTCCAGTCCCAGGAAAGCCTACACAGGTCGTGAGTACTGCGGATTGCCCCTGGGGGCCTGCCAGAGTCACAGGGGACCACTCCGGAAGAGGTTCTGGGATCCGGTACCAGCTAGCTGAAAGGGGGTACCAAGGTTGAGGACCCTGAAGGTACAGAGGGGGGTACATAGTCAGTGAACACCGACGAATTCAAGGTTAAAGGGGGCACCTGCAGTTGGGCCCTGAATTGTACAGAGTGTATCAGTTAACAGTTGCAGCTTTACAGAACCCTACAACGTACTACCTCAAGCCAGTGAAAGGCAGGAGGGGAGTATTCAGTGACTTTGCAGTACAGCAGTGTCAGTAATTCTACAATTTACAGTCTTGGGTCTTCTGGACTTCTTGTCGAGGATCCAGCACTTCTATCAAGCTACAGTGTGTTCTCAGTATTAGTGAGCGTTGGCTGGCGTCGGCTGGTGTCAAGGAAGCGCCAACGGGCATTTTTCAAGGATTAAGTCCCAAGTGTAATTAGTTAAGCCTAAAGGAGTATCCCACTTATTCCCTTCTCCCATCCCCCTTTTCTACAATAAAAACCACAAAACCAAGATGTCGTAGTCGTCCATGTCTCAGTTCTCACACCCAGGGTCGCAGCTCGCATGGGCTGGAGAGGTAACCGGTAACAATAGCAGACCCACATCAGGCCACAGGCCTGGAAATCCTGCTACACAGTCATATCCAGGGTCACCCCGAGGATGACCAGAAGGTTGAGCGGCACTAGTACTGACACTCTGCTGCATACGAGAACCCTGTGATTGTTGCACCACAGCAACAGAAGAACGGGGTCAGGTATGCCTGATCTTAGCAGGGACCACTACTCTGTCTTCAGAACTATCTGTCAAGGTGCCATTGCTTTCTACAGGTTTGAATACTGAGCCTGATTCTGACAGTGAGGCTTCCGCATCACTCTCATCTGTCATGTTCAGCATCCTGTAGGCCTTTTCACTAGTGTACCTCTGGTTGGACATTTTAGCCAATAAATGTATAGGTACCTAGTGTGACTTACAGGTAAAAAAGCACCTGGTTGTCAAGGACAGTTTGAACCACTACCAAAAAGTTTAACTGCTAGTGCTAGCAGAGATCAGGCCTGACTCTGCTAATGCTACGGTCTAGTGTGCTGTGTATTGGAGGTGAGAGTAATCTGCTCATACTGCACTTATTGGGGGCTGGGCGGAGGGGCTAAACGCAGGTGCTGGCAGGTTTTTCGGGGGTGATCCTGCTAACGCTTCATTTTGGGAACACTATACTATACTATTGGGGACACTAGTATAGTTCTGATCTGATCAAATATATTGATCCGTTCAGACACTATACTAGTAATGGAGGTGTTTAGTGTGTGTGTGTGTCACTGGCAATCAAAGGGTTAAAGTGTATTACTAAATATGTGGTGGGCAATCGGACGCTGTCCTGGATTGACACTAACTAACGGTAACGCTAACTGACGTCACCTGTGACACTAATACCGTGATCAAAAAAAAGATCTGTACACTATAATAGTGACACTTTGACAGGGGTTAACTGGGGGTGATCAGGGGGTTAAATCTTCATTAGGGTATATATGGTGGGTACCCTAAACCTATCTAGGACTGCCGCTAAACTACCACTAACTGCCGCTCACACAAACTTGCATCATAAGTGACACTAATACAGTGATCAGTAAATTATCTGTATATTAGACAAAAATGTGCTGCGCTAAAATATAGTGAATAATGAAATCACCAAAATTACAAAAATGTTCACATTGTGTGTATATAAACAAGGATAACCTGAAATTAATCAGTAATCCTTATAGTGTTTTTACCATAAAAATAAATCAATAATCACATATATCATAAATCATCCAGTGCAAAATACATAAAGACAATAAAGGTACAGAAGGATATTTTAAATCCCAGTTAGATCCCAATAGAGTCCATACATAGAAACATAGGAGAAATTCCAAGAGGGTCTGCCACAGAGTCCCAAAAAGTGCATCCACACAATTCCTTGTGAAATAGGAAAGACACCGGTGTGCGAATCACCCAAAGAAATCAAATGGCTGCTTACCAGAGGGAGTTGGTCTCTCAAGCTAATGAGTAGACCACAGAAGGCTTATGTGTAATGCCAAGGATGGCCACAGGATGTCTCCTTAACAGGCTCAATAGCGATGATTTGATTGAGTTTTTTCTGTGATTCCTTTGTGCAGCAGCTTCACCTTTCTAACACTAATTTTTGTATAATATTAATTAAATTAGCGCAGAAATATCCACTTCCTTAAATTATCTGTATACTGTATATAGTGACACTGTGAAAGGGAGGGAAAGGCTTAACTAGGGGGTGATCAGGGGGTAAAAATTGTGCCTATGTGTACTGGTGTCAGTGTAGTGTTTGTGTACGCACTGTCTGATGTTCTCTCCTCTCACGCTGGAACCCGAAAAGGGCTCCAGGAGAGGAGATTGCATCATTTCCTGTGCTTGTGTTTACATTACACAGGACGTTCTGCAATTGGTCAGCACCGATAACCAGGTTCAGGCCAAAAATCATTGGCCTGGACCTGATGACTGATCGGTTCTGAACTGAATCAGCACGCCCCCTACCCCTACGTGCGACGGATGTACAGCTACGTCGGTTTGCGCAGCCAAACCACCTTGCTGCAGTTTTATTTTATTTTTTTAAATAACAAACACAAATGTAACTTTCCTTTTTTTATTTGACCGATACATCAGTAATTTGGATTTGTCTTCTTTGAAGTTATTTTTATGATGATGCAGGTGATTTGTAATCAACCTAATAGGTTTGTAATGCAGGTTTGATTTGTAATTTACAGCTAGGGCTGTAATTGTGATAAATTATGGAGATCCTGTCTGCAGACCATTTATTTCAACAAGAATCTTCCCCTTAGAATATACAGTATCTCACAAAAGTGAATACATCCCTCACATTTTTTGGAAATATTTTATTATATCTTTTCATGTGATAACACTGAAGAAATGACACTTTGCTACAATGTAAAGTAGTGAGTGTACAGCTTGTATAACAGTGTAAATTTGCTGTCCGCTCAAAATAACTCAACACACAGCCATTAATGTCTAAACTGCTGGCAACAAAAGTGAGTACACCCCTAAATTAAACTGTCCAAACTGGGCCCAAAGTGTCAATATTTTGCGTGGCCACAATTATTTTCCAGTACTGCCTTAACCCTCTTGGGCATGGAGTTCACCAGAGCATCACAGGTTGCCACTGGAGTCCTCTTTCTCTCCTCCATGAAGGCATCACAAAGCTGGTGGTTGTTAGAGACCTTGTGCTCCTCCACCTTCCGTTTGAGGATGCCCCACAGATGCCCAATAGGGTATAGGTCGGGAGACATGCTTAGCCAGTCCATCACCGTTACCCTCAGCTACCATCTGAACCAAATAAGTTTATCTTGCTCTCATCATACCACATGACATGGTTCCAGTAATCCATGTCCTTAGTCTGCTTGTCTTTAGCAAACAGTTTTTGGGCTTTCATGTGCATCATCTTTAGAAGAGGCTTCCTTCTGGGACCACAGCGACGCAGACCAATTTGATGCAGTGTGCGACGTATGGTCTGAGCACTGACAGGCTGACCCCCCCACCCCTTCAACCTCTGCAGCAAAGCTGGCAGCATTCATATGTCTATTTCCTAAAGACAACCTCTGGATATGACGCTGAACATGTCCACTTTTTTGGTCGACCATGGCGAGGCCTGTTTTGAGTGGAACCTGTTCTGTTTAATCGCTGTATGGTCTTGGCCACCGTGCTGCAGCTCAGTTTCAGGGTCTTGGCAATCTTAGCTTAGGCCATCTTTATATGGAGCAAAAATTCTTTTTTTCAGATCCTCAGAGAGTTCTTTGCTATGAGGTGCTATGTTGAACTTCCAGTGACCAGTATGAGAGAGTGAAAGTGATAACACCAAATTTAACACACCTGCTCCCCATTCATACCTGAGACCTTGTAACACTAACGAGTCACATGACATCGGGGAGGGAAAATGGCTAATTAGGGCCTAATTTGGACATTTTCACTTAGGGGTGTATTCACTTTTGTTGTCAGCGGTTTAGACATTAATGACTATGTGTTGAGTTATTTTGAGGGGACAGCAAATTTACACTGTTATACAAGCTGTACACTTACTACTTTACATTGTAGCGGGGTGTCATTTCTTCAGTGTTGTCACATAAAAAGATATAATAAAATATTTACAAAAATGTGAGGGGTGTACTCACGTTTGTGAGATACTGTATGTGCATTGAACATATGTTATGCATTATGTAAACATCCAGAAGCCCTGAGACTGCTACTGGGTGCCACCAACTTTAGAGTAATTTATTCAGCCCGCCAGATTCAGAGCTGTCTATCAAGTGTCACTCTATAGCAGTGTCTCTCAACCTTTTTCCAGTTGGGGTGCCCTTGAAAAGTATGTCTTGAGGCACCCCTGTCCAAGGCTTAGTTCATGTTACTGCTTATTTTTAATGTTTGTCACGGAACGCTCGGAAAATCACGCTCATTTCTGACATACAGACAAATGCTCTGCTACTTAGAGGTGCTATTCATTCTTAATGGTATCCCACACATTGGCGAATGTGGGGTGTTTTTGGTGCAGCACAATTTAAAAAATAGAGTGGGGGACTTCTTTCCCTGCATTTCTGCAGGTAGGGCAGCCCATTGAATATAATGGGCTGTTCTACACGCAGCACATATCCACACAGCTGTGAACCAAGGGTTTGTTCACATGTGAGGTTGGAGGGGTGGTAAACCCATGTAGTTGAGTTGTTGTTACCACCCCCAACTCCTCCCCCTTTACACATGCTACACATGCTGTGGCTTCAGCTGGAGGTATACTCAGGGTGAATGGGGCTGAACTGCAACCACCCCGCAATTATGTGCATTGCACACAGTTGCGTTGTAGTGATACTGCATTTACGGGGTTAAAACAGGTGGTGAGGGGGTGACATATTGCCTCTTTACCACCTGTTAAATGCCTCTGAAAAGCAATCCGAGCATGGGTTGCTTTTTAGAAGAGCAGCAGTCCTTGATGCTATTGTGAATAATCCCTTAAAAAGCAGTTCTGATAGTACAGGAATAGGGGTCAGGGTTAAAAGTAACATACATACACACATACTGTACATATAAACACACACACACAAATACATGTACAAACACACACACACATACAAACACATGTAAACACATGTACACATACAGACATACGTATACATGCACACACATGCACATATACACACACATGGACACACAGACACATGCACACACATTCACACATACAAACACATGTACACAGACATGTACAAACACGCACACATAGAGACACGTGTACGCACGTACAGACACATAGACACATGCACATACAGACACATGTACACACACACATACAAACACATGTACCAAAAACACATAGATGTAAATGAAGAAGAAGTGGCACTTCCAGACCCAGGAACTTGGAAACTTGAGTTTATTTCTTCATATCATAGGTACAACATCAGACAAGACCACAAGACAGACTGGACAGCTGTCCAGTCTGTCTTGTGGTCTTGTCTGATGTTGTACCTATGATTTGAAGAAATAAACTCAAGTTTCCAAGTTCCTGGGTCTGGAAGTGCCACTTTCTTCTTCATTTACATGGATTCCTCAGGTCACGGACCTTGGTGAGCACCCATTCCTACAGGACTGCCACAGCTGCTCGGGATCCATCTGGCTCAGCTGATTGTTTTCAGAGCGGTGATTTGTTTTATTTTGGTTTCCAAAAACACATAGACACATGTACACACAGACACAAACATACAAACACATGTACAAAAACACAGACATACACATACAGACACATGTACACACACACATCCAAACACATGTACAAAAACACACATGCAAACACATGTACAAAGACACACACGTCCACACATACAGACATATGTAGACACATGCACACATACACACACATATACAGACACATATACACACACACACACACACACGTGTATACATATAGACACATGTACGCACACACACACACACACACATACAGACACATGTATACACAAGCACAAACATAGAGACACGTGCACACAAATAAAGACCCATTTACATATACACACACACATTTACAGACACACGTAAACTAGAGCTGGTATCAGGCGTGTTTGGGATCCTAATCCCAACCCACCTGCCCGATCCAGCTAGGAAGCCAACACTGCACACCGCTAATCACAGGCAGAGAAACATTTCCCATTCTGGGCAGCTATCTACCTAAAATTATAATATTATTTTCAAAGTTTCAACTTAAAGTGATTGTAAAGTCTTGCCTTTTATTTCAATAAAAATAACAAACATGTTATACTTACCTCCTCTGTGTGGTTAACTTTGCACAGAGCAGCCTGGATCCTCCTCTTCTCGGGTCCCTATTTGGCTCTTCTGGCCCCTCCCTCCCTTTGAGTGCCCCCACTGCAAGGAGCTTGTTATGCGGGCACCCGAGTTGAGTCACAGCCCTGTGTATCCATTCAGACAAGGAGCTGCGGTTTGGCACTGCCCCCTTTCTCTCCTCATTGGCTAACTGATTTTGATTGACAGCAGCAGGAGCCAATGGCGCCGTTGCTGTGTCTTAGACAATGAGGAGGGGAGTCGTGGACGGTTGAGACAGTGGACATCGCTGGAGGGGACTCAGGTAAGCATTAGGAGGGGGTTGAGAGGGGGATGCTCCACATAGAAGGTTTTTATCTTAATCCATAGAATACAATCCCTTTAAGCCTGGTACACATTACAGTTTTTCTTCTACAGGGAAGCCCACTGATAGCTGATAACTCATCCGTTGTATGGGACGCAGTGGCCGGCTTCCTGGCCCAGACCTTAAAAAACTGGAAGCTATTCACTGTGCTCTCAGCGAGCGGATATCCTACCGACATAGATACATGTTTACAAATATACACCCCCACACAGTTTGACCTGGATGGACTGGTGTCTTTATTCAACTTTACCAACTATGTAAGTGATAAGTTGCTGTTATATAGAACATTTAAAAATATTAACTGCCAGTTTTACCAAATTTGAAGTTAGGTTTCTTGATGTCACTACTGTCCTTCTTAATGTTCTCAGTGCTGGAGGCTCTGACATACAGAAGCAAAGCCTCGCTTCTACCAAGATGGCTGCCTCCACACAGAGGCACAGTTTAGAACAAGGCATAGTAAGTCAGTAGGGGGAAAAGTTTAGCTGCATGGAGATCACAAGCAATACTGGAGATCACAAGCAATACTCGAGATGAGTTCTTTGCCCCCTGCCTGTCTGAGCAGAACCTTCAGAGTTCTGTTCGGTAAAAAAATAGTATACCTTGTCAAAACTTTTGTTCTTTTGTTGTTATACAGCAAATAGGAGTCCACTTTAAACATATGGCTGCGTGTGGCCTATTTTTGATTGAAACAACCATTCAATAATTACAGCTTTAAATAGGATCAACTTTCCCTTCCTCTACTCTGATCCTGTATTTACTTGTGAGCACTGCCATATTTATTTACAAAGGCATGTTCTCATGGTACACACATGTGCCCCCAACCCTAATCCATTCCTTTCTGTTTTATGGCAACAAGTGGGAGCTCAGAAAACTTTCTAACGTGGCTAAATAATGTAGAAAATGTGTTATATTTTCTAACACAGAAACAGGATGGAGGGAGGGAAGCAAGTCAAGCCATCTACTGCGCCAAGTGGCTGGTGCTTTTATATTCTAATGATAAGTGCTCTCTAAATGTAATTGTTTGTCATTGTTAGACATACTAAATCTTCCATTACAAAAATGAGATTAAAGCTTGTGAAACACTTTTAGTACATATTGCAATATTCTGCAATGTGTGAATTACATTTTAAAGACATGATTGTACTATACTTGAAGCCTAGCACATTCATCCTCTGTATGTACATGTTGTGTTAACATGCTGTCCAAGCAGGGTGGGCCCACTTGGGGAAACAATAAAAGTAAATATGCCTGGAGCATTTAACTTTTACCCAGCATGACCTAGACACTGCAGGCAACATTCTGAAGAAGCCTTCAGTGAATGCTTCTCTAAGCACTGGTGTGTTTTTGTTACTCTTCTAAACCTGGCATTTGCCTGGTGGACCCAAGAATTTACATTGAACCATTTTTAAAGCTTGTGTATGTAAGGCCTTATTGTCCTCTTTGGCTTAAATGGCCAGTGATATGTACAGATCCCAATAGGACTGTTTAATAATTTGCAGGTCTCAGGGAACCACTGCACAAAATTACACCAATTGCCGCACATAGTGTAGTCAAACATTTCGTCACATCCCATGCTCTGTATCTCGGTTATTAAAATAATTTTCAGTGATGATCTTTAGAGAATATAAATATCGGCAAAAAGGAAGCTCACACAGGTACAATTGTAGTGTTCCTGTACATTGGTTGAGAAGTGCCTTTAAAAACTGGCAGTAAGTTTACTTCTCTCTTTCATTGATGGTGACTGGTCAGTGAATAAGGGCCTTCTTACATTGATAGTCAGTGGAGACGTACCTCCTTACATTGTTTGTCAATAAAGAAGTGTCCCCTTATATTTGTGGTCTATGAAATAGTGCCCCTTACATTGGTGGTAAATGTGGTTCCTTTTTACGTTGGTGGACAGGGAAGAAGGTTCTCCTTACAGTGGTGGTCAATGAAGAAGAGGCTCCTTACATTGGTACTAGTCAGATGATCAGTAAAAAAAGTGTCCACTTATGTAGCCAGGTGTTGGACTACAGCAATATGGAGAAGAAGACATTGCCTTTTATTCTTCCCTTCCTCTACTGAAATACTGATGTTATGCTGCACCATACTCCAGCTAGCAGGAGAGCTAAAGCCAAGCAAGGCCACAGACTTCTAGGCAGAGTGCTAAGAATGAAAGAAATAGTCCTAAAAATAGGGCTATCTACAGCGCTTGCTAAAAAACTTATAAAAAGCTAATAAATATACAAAGCAATTAATCAATATTCCAAATCCATATGTAAAAATTATAAAAAACGTTTTCTGATTTCTCTAGTGTGCAAATAAAATCTCAAAGTGCAAATGCTTGTGCAAATCAATAACTTAATATTATGAGTTCATGCATAAATCAATATATTTTCTTTTGTGCAAAAAATGTCCAAGGTGTAAATGAAATTAAATATACAATCCGAAAAAAATCTTCTTTTTCTTGGACATGTGCCAGTGCTCTTTCAAGACAAATTCAGTGACTGGTAAAAATGTGCAAAAGTGCTTGAAGCTTTCTTCCCGTGCAATATAATATAAGTTGGGTAACTTACCAAATGGAGTGGGTCTCATATATCCTATAATATTGAGACCAACCAGGCTTTATGGTAAGTTCCCTTTAAGAATCCTCCTCAGCCGCTGATCTTTTTCCTCCTCACGGATCCATAGGGCAGCTCATGTCATAGTAGATAGAAAAAATATGCTCCAGATAGTGTGATATCGCAATCAAAAGTTTTATTCCAGAAATTTCCAGAAAAAGACAGCCAAAATGAGCGAGTTCCAGCGAGGATATCTCGTACTGATATCCGTGACATGCAAACGATTGTGCAGAGTGGCGAGCGGCGTTACTTCCGGCTTGCATTCCAATCATATGTCACGTGTGCTACGCTGTGCGGTCCACGTCCTGGCGTTTTTCGTCACATCCGGTGACGTTTTCAAAGGCTATCTATACACTTTATATTATTTTATACATCTATTTAAAGGTAATTTATATCTAATAATTCCTAGGCGCGGGGAGTATAACTTTTTTAGAAAAGGGATACTTACCTTCATACAGAGTGCTAAGAATACTAGAAGTTCTAGTTTGAGATGGCAGCCATATAATGGGATGAATAGACTGGTTACACTACAGACCCCAATAGGCACTGTGCAGTGGGAGGAGTGGAGAGATGATTTTTATTAAACTGCCTGTAAAAGTTTTTCCTCTTGGCACTGAGAGAGTTCAGCGAGAGGCCACTGCAGCATCTCAGGGACCGCTGAAAGAGCTATTCGCACATTTCTGATACTTGTAGCAGGGAGTGAGCCATTGAAAGCAGGACACCAAGTGTACCCAGTCCATATAGAGTGCAGTGTATTGCACCTATACTGCACTCTATACTGTACTCATTCCAAACCTAGACTGCACCTATACCAACCCTATACCGCATTGTACCAAACCTTTACTGCATCTGAACTATATCTTCCTTGCACCCGAGCATAATTTATCTATATTGTACTTACAGTATCTCACAAAAGATGCAGCTGCAGCTCTGTTTCAGGGTCTTGGAAATCTTCTTATAGCTTAGGCCATCTTAATGTAGAGCAACAATTATTTTTTTTAGATCCTCAAAGAATTCTTGAAATGAGGTGCCATGTTGAACTTCCAGTGACCAGTATGAAAGAGTGAGAACGATAACACCAAATTTAACACACCTGCTCCCCATTCAGACCTGAGACCTTGTAACACTAATGAGTCACATGACACCAGGGAGGGAAAATGGCTAATTGGGCCCAATATGGACATTTTCACTGAGGGGTATACTCACTTTTGTTGCCAGCAGTTTGGACATTAATGGCTGAGTGTTGAGTTATTTTGAGGGGGACAGAAAATTTACACTGTTATACAAGCTGTACACTCACTACTTTACATTGTAGCAAAGTGTCATTTCTTCAGTGTTGTCACATGAAAAGATGTAATAAAATATTTACAAAAATGTGAAGTGTACTCACTTTTATGAGATACTGTATACTGCATGCAGGTTAACTGGGACAGTCACTAAGTGCACTGGCATCAGCATTTCAGTACTGGACAGGACTTATCCCCTTCCTTCCGGCTGATTTTCAGCTTTTAGCGCTGTCACATTTTGAATGACAATTGCCCTGTCATGCAACACTATACACATAAGATTTTTTTTATCATTTTTTCACACAAATAGAGCTTTGTTTTGGTGGTATTTAATTAGCACTGGGTTTTTTTATTTTTTGCTAAATAAACTAAAAAACTTGGAACATTTTGAAAAAAAAAAAAAACGTGTTTTTCTTCGTTTGTTATAAAATTTTGTAAATAATCTTTCTTCAAAAATTTAGGGCCAAAATGTATTCTGCTACATTTCTTTGGTGAAAATAATCTAAATCAGTGTTTAATATTTTGTCTGTAGGAAAGTTATACAGTAGAGTCCACAAACCATGGTATATATCTGGAAATTGATCAATCCTGATGTACTGACACCCTATCTCATTTCTTGAAGCCCAAAAATGCCAGGATAGTACAAATATCCCAAAATGACCCCTTTTTGAAAAGTAGACAGTCCAAGCTATTTAGTAAGAGGCATGGCGAGTTTTTTGAAGTTGTAATGTTTTGTCACAAATATTTGGAAAATTAGGAAATGAAAAAAAAATCCACAATTTGCACTGTCATCAGTGCAGTACAGTATTATCATATACCTGGTGTGGCAGTGATCAGGGACACTGACTGGTCTTTTCTATTACATTTTTATCATGTTTTATAATTTTTTTTTCTAATACACTGTGACCAGAGCAATAGAGTGCTATCATAGTAACACTGTATTACTCTGGGGAAGTGATCAGGATTCTTTTTCTTTTTTATATTATGATTTCTTATAGCAGTGAATTTCATTGATATTAGCAAGGATTTTACTGAATTAAATCGATTCATTCAGTTTGTTTTGTTGTGATTACCTTTGATTGGCCAGAGCTAATCACATGGTACAGATGGGCTGTGATTGGCCCTGTCTGTACCATATGATCACTGTGACCAATCACAACTAGCAACACAATTGTATACAATGGATGGCATGAAAGGTAGCCATCCATTGTTTACAATTGTCATGTTATCTGCTGTGATTGGTCACAGTAATCCTATGGTACTGGCAGCCAGCTGGTACAGTGATCAGTCATAAACTGTGTCCGCTGGACACAGCCGGTGACGGATTGTGCCGCTGCACGCAGGCTCTAGACTTTATGAGGTGTAACTTAGACATGAGGCCTTACTCGTGCCCATAATGGGAAAAATAATTCTGCGAGGCTCGTTTAAGTGAGACAGGGCTCTTAACGTTGCCTGAGCACAGCAGCGTTAAGGTCCCTTCTCCCTCAAAACTGGGGTAATGCACAATGGCGTAGTGTGGGTTGTCTGCACCTGGGGCAAGTAATTTGCACCCCCTAACCTGTGGACTTACCTATTCTCAGCTTTCTCCAGACTGGTCACAGGATCCCTTGTGTTAGTCAGCAGTGGCTGCATGAGAGAGGAGAGAGCACTTGACAATAGCCAGTAAAGCCTGGAGCCGTGGCATCACCCAAAGGTTCACACATCTCATCTATTGTTGGAGCTCCCTCCTCTCCCTTGCATATACCACTGGCTCATACAGGAGATTAATTAAACCCTTTGTGCTGCACTAGTGGCCACTGGTAGTGTTTTTTAACCCCTTCCTAATCCTCCAGGCCTCCAGTCAGCCTGTCCTCTGGGACTCACTGTTAATGTTGGAGCAGAGAGGAGGCTGGAGGAATCCAGGTTCTGGGAGGCGCCGGGGAGGTTGTGCCTACTCCTGCTCGCCTTTTTGGGGGTCAGGGAGGAGGTAGAGCTCTTCTCCCGCCCGGGCTCTCTCAGGTCTAGCTGCCCTCCTTGCTTTCCACTGCCGTTTGCTGCTATGCTCCCTCTGTCAACAAACTCTCCATGAAAACGAGGGGATCAAGAGGCAGTGTGTTAGGCAAATTAGGCATCCATGAGGCCCCTGTGAACGTGAGGCCTTAGGGGACCGCCTAATTTGTCTAATTAGAGAGTTGTCTCTGGCTGCACAGCCGCACGAGAGGCATAATCTTGGAGGATGTCATGACTTCCTCCCAGAACAATAGTGCTCCTGCCCAGCCATTATTGTACTGTAGGTCGGATAGGAAGGTGTCAAAGGGTCCAAATAATAGCCTGCAGGAGAAAATCTCAAAGGACTGCTCCTCTGATGAAAAATATTTCATCAAGGACCCTTTGCTCCTTTGCCCCCTCCACTACCATTCTCCTTTTCTTTTGGACAGTGAATACCTAGTTGGACTAGGACTAACATTGTCGCCATGAATGCTCTTTTGCAGTCTAGTTTCAGCAGTAGAATAAACTTTATTACTGCTCACTGCTGGATATAAAGTGGCCTTGCTAATGTTTATGCTGATCTGAACACCAAATGTCAATTTATGCCTAATCTCTAGTTCAGATACAACTTTATTCCATTAAAAGTCAGGGGTACCCCTGTAGTTGTATCTGGAAATCTCAGCAGTGGTGTGGAGCTTCGATTTGAATTTTTGTTACATAACACTACAAGTCAAGGTGCCACGTACCTGGTCAGAAGCTGACGTGCTGAGAGGGCTTCCCTTGCGGCTAAGTGCAGAGCAACCCTGGAGGTGGTACAGGGAATGCAGTGCCCAAAGAAGCATGGGTTGCCAGCTGTAGTAGTCTGCAGAGCTGATCACCTGATGGCAGCAGGAACAGGCAGGATGCTCTGTAGGGCAGGTGTCTTTGGCAGTTCCGGGTGTACTTGGCAACAGGGCAAAGCAGGAAGCAGAACCAGAAGCCAGGCCAAGGGTCATACACAGTGGATCAGTCAGTAGCATAGGCAGGGAGCAGAAACCGGGGCCATACACGGGAAAACATGTAATTGCACAGTCAGTGAGCCAAGCCAAGGTCAAACATAGTAGATCAAGCAGAAGCAAGTCAGAGGTTCAAGCCAGCGGTCAAAGCCAAGAATCAAGGTGAATCAGGTCAAAAGGCAAGTCGGTAACAGGAGGTCCAAGATCAGGATACACAAGGCACAGGAACAAGGAGGGGGTTGGGGGGGGGGTAGGTCATCCAGCAATAAGTGGTTGCTTTTGCTGGCTTTAAATAGGCCATTGGGTGCCAGAATCTGTTACGCATTGCGTGTGCTTTTACGCATTTTGTGCTCTTTGACGCACGCGCCTGCACGCTGGCCCATATATCTTCTTGACTGTTCTTGCCCATATATCTTCTTGACTGTTCTTGCCTGTGTGCGCATGCACATTGGTGAATTTCCATTCGCCAATGCGCGATTCTGCTGGCCATTGACAGATATACAAGTTCTTCTGCGGATTGTTCTCTGACACAAGGATACTGTGGAGATCTTCTGAGGTGTAGAATCCGCCTGCCTGGAAACAGGATAATTTACACCAAAATCCATACCTTAAAATAACAATACCAGCAAGATAACCCTACAGGTCCAGCACTATCTTTCCAGTTTCCAATTTACATTGATAGCTGGTGGAAAAGTAATTCTGGCTACTGAACTATGCAGACACTGTTGAAAGGGAGATCAATTACCCTGAGTGGGTCACTCCAGTTAATTGCTGTTGTGGGGCCACTAGCAACCTTTTGCAGTAACCTTGGGTTCCATGAATCCCCACTGAAAATAGTATACTATATATGGTAAAGATTACATTGGTTTATTGAAATATTATATCTACAGTCAACAATCTGGGACTCTAGGTTGATTTCTTACCTAGCAGGCGAAGCTGCTGAGCTGCTGATGATTTGCTTGTTGCTGCTACTGCTGACGCTAGTTTTGCCTAAACTTTGGTCTTTTGTATTTCAGGATGGTGGGTCATTCACATATATGCATTGGTACATACATTGTAGATGTTTGAGGTGATGTTGCTAATGATGCTCCTCAGGGATGATTTCAGCCCTTTATAGCAAACATGCAAGGCGTAACTGTTAAAATGACAAAGATTAATAACAGTAGGGGAGAACAACAAAGAAGAATAACAGTAGGGGAGGGCAGAGAACAATGCACCTGTAGACACACACTACGACAATCTGTTAAGTATGGTGAACGAACTTCAAGCTTACAGATTTTGAGAATTAAACATCTTTTCAGGTCCACACTGTACCCCTCCTCCACCATTTCTGCTGCAAGAACCTCTTCCAGCACTGATGTAATCACCTATGCCTGGAGCAACAGCAGCATCAGCAACCACTACAGATTATGCAACATGATGGATTTTTTTATAGCTCCCTCACTGTGTTGAGGTGTCCTATCAAAATCATAGGTAACATCTGGAATATATGACATGCTTGAACTGTCTGTGAACCAAAATAAGCCAAGCCGTGAATTACCAACTGGAGCATTGGCATAACTTGACATCCAGATGCATGCTTGCACTAACTCTCAGCTAGGAGAGAAGGGTGCAGAACCACCAGCAGTTGGCACCTTCCTACCTAGCTGCCATGCTGCCTACTGTCGGTTATGTTTACGATATACAGTATTTTTATCTTCGCACCTTTGTAGATGTGTGTTAGGATAAAAATTATAGTACAAATTTTAGGTAGAGAATAGGAAGCCATTTTAAAGAAAAAAAAATTATATACAAAGCCTATAGAGGGAACGTTTGTGATGGATTATCACATATTATTATATTTGCAAATTGTGATGGATTATCATTCTTTTTTTTTTTTAATTAATCATTTTTTATTGAGAAGAGATTTTTTTTTTCCAATAAGAAAAAGAAAAAAGAGAAATAGATAGATACCAAAAAAGTAACAAAAACAGAATATAACCATATTGGCATAACAGGGTACAAAATACTCTTTTAATAGTGTGTGAGCATATGTCATATTCAAATAACAAATCAAATAACCATTTCTAGGATACGTATGTAGCAAAATTAGGACTAGCCAATACACTAGACTTCTATATAACCGAATCGTAAAAAAAAAAAAAAAAAAAATGATGGATTACCATTCTAAGAAGTATATTGCAATGGAAAATTAGGAGAATTTCAGTGTGGTTATTTGTAGTGGCTTGATAAAAGGTACTATGAGAGGCTTAAAAATCTGGCACCTGGATGGGGCTGAATGGTGTAGCTTGAGATACTAACACTTAGGGCTGGATGAATGCATGGAACACAAGAAGTCTGCATTATGGGCCTTCATTCCTGTGCACATATGACCAGGGCCACTGATAAGGCTGTTCAACCAGTCCTACTGTACTGGGCCCAGGCCTCATCAGTTCAAAAGGCCAAGCAGGAGGCTCAGCAGTTCTGCTTTTCGCTGACACTTGTGACTCTTGTGCTGTGCTGCCGGCTTCCACTTTTCTTTTCTTCCTCTGGCTGCACTGCAGTAGGATCGGTTCTAGTATCTGTGCCCCCTTTTCCTATGCTGTCTGGGACCCCTGTGTGCCCTGTCTCCTGCAGTGCTGCCATTTTCCCTCCTCTACCCTGACAGCTGCTGAGGGCACATAGGCAGGCTATTTCAGGATCATGAGCGGGAGGGGCTCACCATCCTGAATGAACACACTTCCTTAAATGAACGCAATAGGCGATCAGTACTCGTCGCTCTCTGTGGGAGTGGAGATATTGCCTCTGTGCTGCTATTCTCTTGAATAGGTCTTGCTTAACAACGGGGGTATAATTTCTGCCATGGCTGCAAAGCATAGCATCACAGGCGTTGCAATTTAGCAAAAATATAATTTGATATTTTTAGAGGAGGGGGGCCCTGTCAGGTAGTCTGTATGGGGCCCCATGATTTCTATCAGCAGCCCTGCATATGGCCATTAATATTACTACGACTTAGTAAAAAATCCAGCCACATTTATTAGCCTCTCAAAGCATTTAACTTGATAGTGGCAGCAGGGCCGGATGGTACACCTGTGCCTATCGCCCACACAAAAACACCAGAGGCACAGGGAATAAACACCCAGTATGAATGAGGCCTAGTTGTAATAACATACTTTGTTTTCTTGTTTTAATCATCTCTTGACATTTGTGGTTATATTCAACAAGATAACTGTGTGGGATGCTGAATGGAGTGAGAATTCTCTTTATAGTTCTGGAAATACAAAGTAATTTTTCTTTTCTCTTGCTTTGTAGTCTGTACCATTGAAACATACCGGTACATATTGTATACGACTCGCAGAATGCTTCCTCCTACAATAGATGTTAAGATTTGTTTTTTTATGAAAAAAACAAAATCACATGATTTAGGATGTGAAATTTTGACAAAAGGGTGTCATTTAGGTGAATTTAGGGACCCTACTACTCTATCTGCTGCCTTTGGTACCCGCCTACCACCCTGCTGTTCTGGCTGACCTACTATCTGCTACCAACAACCATCTCAACTGCCCACTGTCACCCTGCCACCCTGCCCCAATCTGCTGCTTAATAGCTGCCTACCAGTTAACTTGCTTACTGGAGCCTTCTGACTACTCCAGTCTGAACACCTGCCCTGCTGCTTTCAAGACTTTCAGGCACTCGTGCCACTCTGTACTCCTGCGCCCCCTGTCTACACTATCAGTGGCCCAAAGTAAGAGGTGTTAGAGAGGCCTTCCTTATCATATCAGGCTCTGCTACCAGGTACGTAATACTATTATAGTGCAGTATAAGGCCTCATGCACACTGAGCGAAAGTAGAGAAAGTAAACCGCTACTCTTTTTTTTTTTTTATGTGAAACTTATCTGTAAATGACTATCACTACTGGAGGGCGCATCCATCTTCACCCCTCTTCCTTCCGGGGCCACGGACTCCAGCTGTGTGACTGGCCGGAGCCTTGTGACGTCACTCCCGCGCATGTGCGCAGGAGCCTCCGGTCATGGCACAGAGCTCTAAAGAAATGGCACAGGTGGCCATTCCTTCAGGGTACATGCGCCAATGACATCATCGGCTGCATATACAGTAAATATCTCCTAAATTATGCACATTTTGGAGATATTTACAGTACCTATAGGTAAGCCTTCTTATAGGGTTACCTATAGGTACAAACTATCAATGGAAGTTTACTTCCACTTTAAGGGCATTTGTCTTTCTTTCTGACTCTAAATACATCCCCATGTTAGCCTTTGTGTCAATGCACATATAGGCATTTACAGGCATTTAGAAGCGGGGTTTTAGGAGCAGAGAAAAATCCAGAGCCAGCACATTCAGTAGAGGAGCGTTTTGCAGCTGAAAAACACCCAACGCACCAAAACACATGTAAACATGCGTTAACACTGGGCACATCAAGCTCTTCTGCATTCATTTATTTCAATGGCCAGAATAAATAAATAATCTGGCATATTTAATAATAATAATAAAAAAAATGCCCTTGTGATTGACATGCCTTAACCAGTTTGCAAAAACTTTAGGTGTGTTTTTAATGTGGCTTTTCTCCTGGCAGGAGAAAGGCATTTAGAAGAGCTCAGTAAACACCCAGTGTGCATTGGGCCTAAATTATACATCTTTTCTGAAGTGTATTCAGAGCAGTATCGAAAATCTGTGCAGTTCACTGTTCTGCCAACATCTGTGCACTGAAAAGGCTTGCCCAATCTTCACATTGATTAAGTTCATTTTGCAAATAATAATTTTCTCAGGATTAACTTCTAGCTTTGTTTTCCTTGTGGGGAAAATAGAATTCAGTTTAATCATCCTAGACAGTGCAAGGGTGGGAGGTAATCCCATTTTAGTATGGGGAAACTAGACAGCACAGGGGAGGTAGATGAAGGCTTCGATCATACAGAAATTTCTGCTATGAAGCAATTTGGATATATTGATATAAGAAACAGAGATGAATTGCAGAGTTTGTTACTTTTCTGGGTTTCAGCTAATAAAATGGCACAGGAAAATGTTTCTTGCCATGTTAATTATGAGCAGAGACAAGTTTCTTCATATCAATTTAGGCCGTCACCTAGGGCAAAAGGGCTGCCGGGGGCAGCCCACAGTGAACCACACATCATAACTGCGTGTATTACATTTGTGTGTATAATTAACATTCCATACTGCCGCCGTGTCTGCCAGTGCAGTTCAGACAAATTCCCATTGCTGTCCCTGCACACTTTGTACATTTTATTAGTTGAAGAACATATTTTTACACCATCTGCTCTGGGTCCATATGCCTGGAACCCAACCACTTAAAGAATAGAGATCATTTTCCCTACTCTTCTACCTGTTAAGTATACTGACACAGTGTGGGCAAATTGTTTCTTTCAGCCTCTCCATTTCCAGCCTTTTCCAGTGTGGCTACACATTTGATTTTGTTCATCTCTCAGTTGACTAGGGTAGGAGTTTTTTTTGTTAATTTTTGATTGAAGTAAGGTGTAAATATCCCTTCTGTCTGAAGAAGCTTCTACTGTGCTTTGCACTGGTTTATAACAGTTTTTTTTTTTTTTTGTCCCACCATAACATTTTACATTTAAAAAAAATTTAAAAAAGTTAAATAATACAATACTGGTACTGATTCCGTGATTATAATAATCATATAATCTCATACCAGATATCTATTTTTAAGGAGTTCACCAAGTATGTCAGACTATCTTGATATCTAAGAAACATAATCAGAATCATGTGGGGAACTACATTAAAGCTCAAATCTTTGCAATATATAAGGTTACCTTGAGGGTATTTTTTTCTCAATAAAACTGGAGTCCTACTTCCTACAGTGGCATCTTCCCTAAGTGAATATGTCATAAAGCAAAACAATTCTATGAGAACTTATAAATGAAAGTTTTTACACCCTAACTCCTGGGTTGTTTTTAGTTCCATGGCGCTCAAGGTGAACCCATATTTATCTTCCAAGACATCGCAGTCCCTGGACAAGTTTGCAACATGAATAGCAGCTTGCATCTGAAGCTTTTCAAAAACATATTTTGCTTTTTTGGTTGAATCTTGTGTAGCCAGGTGCTTGGCTAAGTAGAGAGCAAGTTAGAACACAGTACTGCAGCTCCTTCCTATGCCTTCACTGAACTGACGTGCTGGATCTAGAAAAACTGTCTGCCTCCCACCAGCAGGGGGAGCAGACAAGCCAAACGAGCTCCATAGACAAATATACTGGCCACAGTGGATTGTGATAGTTAAGGTCCTAAATGGGAGCCATGCTGTGGAGTCCTATGGACCATGGAACTGCAATATTATACAGTAACCACAAGGAGACAGTGTGAGGGAGGAGGAAAGGCTGTATTTCCCAGGCTGCAGACCAAGGAGCCACCTTTTTGCCACAAGGAGACCAAGGTGAGCACATCTACCTATCTGGGTGTGCGCCCACCTGACATAAGCCCACAACCAGAGCCAGAGATCGGGGTACTGTTTGCTGGAGACCAGAGAGAGCAGATTTGAGTGTGCAGCGGCTGGAGACTGAGCTAATGGCAGGACACAGACCCATGCTGTGAGAGACCAGAGTGCTGTATATCTTTGGGCTGAGGACTGGAGCCACAGATCCAGAGGACGTTTGAACATAGGATCATTGTGGCTGTATCGATAGGACTGGTGAGACGGCACTGCTGCCACTGACCTGTTGCTGCTAGTAGGGACTGCGTACATAGGGTCTTGACATTTGACTAGCAGCCTTTACCATTGCATGCAGACTCTACTAGGAATGTATTTATGTGTGCCACTGTAAAAACCGGGCCCCAACACTAACTGGCTAAAAAACTAGGGCAAAGGACTGTCACTTTAGATAAGCTGCACTACTTCATTTACTGCCTATAGTCTGGGGTATCATTGCAATTGACCATGGTCTTAGCATAGTCATTCCTAGCGTGCACTCTAGCAGTACAGCACACTGGTTGCAGGAGACTTATCGCAACTGCATTAAAGGTTTTCTATGCCTTTGCTTTATTTTGATTAGTAGGTAATTCGTGTAGCCAGGTGTGGCTGGCATAAGGTTCTCCACCCCCCCCCCCATTTTTTTGAGGAAATTGATTAGAAACAAAGTTTTTTTTCCCAAGTTACCAAAATGGGGCAACAAGTTTTAGCAAGTCTGGGAGCCATACCTCATTGACTTTCATTGCTCACTCTAGATTGGCTAAGGGAGGCAGAGCTGTTCAGCTAAGGATTTTGAGAGATGTAGTTTCATAAGGGCAAGTGGCATTAGCCCCAGTGGGCAGGATACTACAATCCTCATGGACCAAGGTTCTCTGAGCAGGAGGCGTGTAGAAAATTCTGCTGGCTGCTCGGGTTGATTGTGGTCTTTTGACGCCAGACTGGGGAAGAAGCAGACATTCAGAGGAGAGTGCTCTGAACCCACCCACAGGCACTCACCCATTAATGCAGCCCCATCGCTACTTCTGTAGCCTTGTCAAGCGGACAGATGGTCAGCATCAGTGTTTGCGGCATTCTTGAGCATGTTCGCCAGATGTCTTCTGCCCACACAGCCTTCCAGAGCAGGTTCTCTGGTTACCTTCTTCGGCTGAGGCTATCCAGGTATTCACTGGAGCACATACCACCACCTCAGGAGGGGCCCCTCCACCGTTGATACCCACTACTGAAGCGCATGACTGGTGAAAGGGTTTGTAAAGGCTAAGTTCACCTATGCTGGATGTCATTTCTCCCTACCTGTAGTGTTTCATAGACTTAACCATACAGTCACATTCTCATTTATTTAAGCCCTGTAAGCAGGTTTGGAACTGGCAGAGTCGGACCCAGGGCCTAAGGCAGCATAGTTCCTGGGAGTTTATATTGTCTGTTTCTGGCTGTCCTTATGCTGCCCTGAGGTGGCCTTCTTACAGTCCAAGCTGATTGATAAGAAAATCGTGTCACCTACAATGCGGTACCTTGTGATCAACTGTGGTTTGGAGGTACTCTGTATAGAAAATGGTTTTCTTTTAACTTGGTTATAGTCTATTCCCTTCTGCCCTATTTAAACACATTTTTGCCAATGCAAACAGTATTTGCTCAATCCCGTGTGGTTTAGTCAACCATAGAGATGTGACAGAGGGGTACTGAGGGAGGCCTGCTCTGCAGAAAGCTATGACTAGGTTTCAAAGGTCCCATCAATCCAGCGGCTCCTTAGGGGTGTAATACATGTGGGGGCTCATTCAGGATGAGGAGGGAGAAGGAGAGAGGTGCCAAGCAGCCACTAGTGCAGTAATTAGTAATGAGTATGTGTAAAATAAATAATACATTTAGCATTCTCAAGCATGAGGAAGAACAGGCATATCTATGAGAGATACTGTCCAGGGTCAGAGTAGTGATGAATGTATCCCTATATGCAGGGCCAAAACTAGGAGGGCGGAAGGGGGGACACGTGACTCGGGCGCGACATTGAAAGGGGTGCCACAGCTGGTAACAATCGCAAACAATCGCATGCCGCAGGTGAAAGGCTGCTTCTCCTCCTCTACCACCCGCTAGCACTCAGCTGCTGCAGGAGGAAAATACACGGATCGGTACCTGTAAATGTCAACCCAGCTGCCACTCCTGGTTATGACCTTTCTTCTTCAGTTGATGCTCCCCCCCCTACAGAGCTCACCTCCTCTCCCTGACTAGCTGCGCAGTAAGCAGATGCGCTGAATAAAGGCATAATTCTCAGCACTGAGAAGTTCATCATATGGTCAGAAAGACAGTCACACACAGTTGTAACATAACCTTCTTCTGCACTCGTTCTCCTGGTCTTTCCTTCCCCCACTCTCCATCTAGATTCCAAGCATCAGCAGACAAGATGGAGAGCGGAGGAAGGAAAGACCAGGAGAACGAGTGCCAAGGAGGGATATGTTACATATTCGTGTGGTTGTCTTTCCGATCGTATGATGAGCTTCTCAGTGCTGAGGATTATGCCCTTATTCAGCCCATCCACTTACTGCACAGCTAGCCAGGGAGAGGAGGTGAGTGCTGTGAAGGGACCAGAGGAGCAGGGGGGCAATACAGGAGCATGGAGGCAACAGAGAAGCAGGGGGGCAACAGAGGAATACAGGGGGGAACCAGAGGAGCACGAGGGGGGGGGCACCAAATTAGCACAGGGGACCAGAGGAGCATGGGGGAAGGGAGGAGGGGACAGACAGCTGAATAAACAACTATGGCCTGGGATTTTTTCACTTTCCTACCTAACCTAATCTGTCTATTGTATCAGCTGCCCTGCTTTCATTTTCTCTTTCACACAGGCAGATGGACTCCGCTGGCTAATAAGCCTGCTCAGCATGGGATCTCTCTGCTGATCCCCACCGAGCAGGTGGATTACAGGACTTTATCCACTCCGCCTATGCAGAGCAGACACAGGCACAGCCTGCTATCCTCTATGGGACTGCCTGTCTGTTTACATACAACTGTCATCCGATCCACCAGACGGATGGGAAACAGATTCCCCATCTGTCTATATTTTGCACATAGGATTGGTTCGGATGTCAGGGGGTGTTTGTTGACATGGAGACATGGGGACTGACATGGGGAAACACATGTCCATTTAAATCTGCCAATCCATAGAGGGCAGTGGAGGGTCTTCCTAAAAAACTGACAGTCTTACACTGCGAAATTGCTGAATGCTGGAGAAGCCACTATCCGTGGGAGTAGCATCAGGGGTCTTCATGGCAACCCCACCCATGCTCCCGTGGTGCATCCCTGCAACACTGCAAATTTACTAGAGCCAATTGCCTTTATTTTTCTCCTGCAGCAGCTGAATGCCAGGTTCTCCTCCTCTACCACCATCATTTATCTGCTGCAGGAGGAAAATACAGGTCATCTATACCTTCTGGAGCACAGTGCAGGAGCCATGTGCCGGATCAAGCTCCAGCACTTGACCCCACTAACTGCCAGATATGGGTGCGCTAGTATGGGCGCCAGTCACACCTGCCCTGCATCTCTTCCAGGGTCCAAAATGCTGCAATGCCATCTTTCTATGGCGGCTGGTATTTATCTCCCCACCAGCTGCCTGTATAAGCACTCACTGCAGAGTAGACCGAAGTCGGGGAGAAGAGACAGCACTCTGCATCTGCACTGGTCAGAGATCTGACTGTAAGAGGTTTAATGGAGCCTTGGTGATCAGGAAGGTGCAGTGATAGACACATGGTCAGGTAACACAGTTTCATGCTGCCAGGAGGGAATTGGGGGGGGGGGGTAAGAGAACATGTGCTAGGGGGTAATTTGGAAGGGGAGAGGACTTTTGTTACAAGGGGGAGGCAGATTTGAAGACTGAGCCCCCCCTCCTAACACAAGTCCTCTCCCCTTCCAAATCACCCACTGGCACATGTCCTCTTTAAATCAAAGAGATGCCATAGAGGGGGCCATTGTGGCAACTGGGACCTTGCAAGAGACGCAAGGCAATCGTCTCTGATGCCCACACTAGCACGCCCCTACTAAAAAACTACTAAAACATCCATGCCCTACTGACACCAAACTCTGCCCTATTGACACTGTCCACTGCCCTGCCAACACCAACCTCTGCCCTACTGACACACCCACTGCCCTACTGTCTCCATCCACTGCCCTACTGACACCAACCTCTGCCCTACTGACACACCCACTGCCCTACTGTCTCCATCCACTACCCTACTGACACCAAACTCAGCCCTATTGACACTGTCTACTGCACTACTAACACCAACCTCTGCCCTAATGAGACATCCACTGCCCTGCTGACACCAACCTCTGCCTAAGACCATGCAGAAATTTTGCAAGTTGGCATACAATACAGAAATTGTCTCCCTGTAGTAGTTTAATTTTTCTCTTATGCGTGCGTGAAGAGGCCTGTAAATATGTAATTTCCTGGCCCTTTCTTTTTCTGAATGAAGTTGTGTTTACTATGCTTCAGTTTGTGAATGAACAGGAAATCACTCCGTACAGAGCACTTCCCATTCATTCACTGTCCTGTGCAGCTGAGGCTGCAGAGAAAGATGCTGGGGTATCTGTCCTCAGTCCCTTTTTGTGTCTCAAAAATCAGACATCATAGGCATGTTTAGATGTTTTTTGCAGTTTGGCATCTTCGTCCAGGGCACTTACTGACCTTGTTCTGGTACGAAGGGCAAGACATCTATTCCCATCCCCTGGCTGCACATCTGGATCAGCCCTAAAGATTCATCTTGTACAGCATGCTACTCTGTTTCCAACCATTTAAATCACCACCATGTATTTTTTACCTGGACTGAGCAGGGTATATGCCTGACTTTTTGCTGCATTTGTACTTAAAATTCTACTTTACATACATAAATCAGAAGCAACATTCACAGTTCTGACCTACATACTGTAAACAAGTACTATGCAGATAAGTAACTAGCTGCTGGATAACTTTCATATTCTAGTCTTAGTCAATCTGGAGCTGATGTTAGGTGTATTTGTTGCCTGGACAATCTACTTTAACTTCAGAGTCTAGCCAGAAGCTTGAATGTATTAAAATATATGAAAGATATAAGCCCTGGGCAGGATCCTGGTGTATAGGCTTCCATTGTGCTAATGCTGCTTCGTTATTATGCAGACTGATACCTTTGCATGGTTAGGGCATGCAACTCAGGCACGCTCATTTGCACACATCTCCTATCTTATGACTAATCTATTAATAAGCAGAGTTATTGCCCATTCTGGGCTGGGAATAGTAAGTGACTCTAGTCTGAACACCTACTGACCTGCTTGGAAGGAATCAAAAACCTTTCAATGCATTTCAAAGCTATAGCAATATTTCAGTAAAAACATGAATAAAAAATATTGTTGAAGAGATTTGATTACATTACTGGGTATATAGACAAGTGCCTAGTCCAATTTATCATAGTTTGATGTTGTTTATAAATATGGATAAGTAAAAGAAAAGCAGAAAGCACATACAGTAAAGCTCCCTATATTACTGCAGGGGTATACACCACAAATAAATGTTATAAAAAACTTACATCTTTATTTATATACATATAAATCTTAAAATGAGAGCACATAACACAAGTATCTCTGAAATTCTCATTTTTTCTCAATACATTTTCTCTTACGCCTATGCCTTGCACAAATATCATACTCTCTACAAGAGAATCAATCACTTAAACATAGGATATAAAAGGAAAGTGCAATCATTTATGTAGATGTCATTCATCATGCTCATCTCCGCAGTTCAATCCCTGTCTCATTAAATGTTCCTCTTATTTCCCAATATGGGCTATTGCTTCCCCGTTTATTCTTACATTGATTAGGACAAATAGTGATTGATAGCCCATCTATTTTTTCCCAAAATATCCCTTTATTTGGCAATCAATCCCATATAAAACTCTATCAATTTTGAAAATCTGAACTAGCACCTGAAGATTACAGATTAGAATGTGTAGTGGAGCAATAGTGTCCTCTATCTTAGGCATACTAATGCAACCAATTTTGATCACTTTGCTTGTCTTCCTGCAATAAACACGAATTTACATTTTTAATTTTATGTTAACATTTCATAAACCTACTTGTGACATTTGTTTAAAAAAGGTCAGAATAATGATACTAGGACATTTGAAAACTTTGAGTTGGAGGATTTAGTGCCGGTTCACACTAGGGCGACCTGTGAGGCGACCTGGTCGCCTCACAGGTCGCCGCAGATCGCCTCCCATAGGGAAGCTACGGACCCGTTCTAATAGGAGCGACACAAGTCGCTCCGACCTAGAAAAAGGGTCCGGAGCTTCTTTGGGGCGACCAGGAGGCGACCGCCATAGACTTCAATGTTATGAAGTCCGTGGCAGCCGCTCCGAGGTCGCGGCGCGCTGCTCGCACCGCGACCTCGGAGGTCGCCACCTAAAGTAGCGTTGCGATAGTGTGAACCGGCGCTTAGTCTTATCCTTGTTTTGGGGAAAACTCCAAAATGTTGTGTTCTATTTATAAAGCACTTGGTGTGTTAATGGCTCAGCAATGACACATCCTTCACAAATAATCCCTGTAATGTGTGTATTTATTTCACAATGATTGTTAGCTCCATCCAGTGGCCATACCATGGTATTTTCCTGAAATACCTCAATCAAAAAAATACTGCATTATGGCCATTGGATGGAGAAGGCAATCAGAGGAAATACATATATAAGACACATCAAGGGATTATTAATAACAGCTGTGTAAATACTAAGTCATTTGCTCAACAAAATTTTAGTAAATAGGCCTCTTTCTGTTTTAGTGACTATGGTACAGTACAAATAGAATGGTGAATCTCCCCAATGGGCACACAGACAGCAAGAAAAACTTGAAAGATGATCTAACTTTTCCCTACCCTACCAAAAAAAGTTTTGTCTATACACTTTAAAAGAAGAGGCACATTGGAGAAGATTTGGGATGCACTCAGCATGGAAAAAATTTGCCAAACCTACATTGTGCTGAATATTGTGTCTGGCTTAAATGGGTTTGGTTAGATCTAGTCTGACACTACTCACTGTAAAACTGCACATTTAACTATGCCTATTTATTAAAGACCTAATAAGTAATATCATGGTAAATAAGGCTATTAGAAATTTTCACTACAACAACAACTTTGTAGCAGTGATTTGTATGTAACACTTACTCCAAAATAATTGTAGCATTTAATGAGAGGACAAACTCCTTGGCAGAAAATCCTTATAGGAACAAGTACACACTAGAGTTCCAAATCAGGTCCCAAGAGCTGTACACCACCCAGCTTCCTTTGGGTGA
The DNA here is from genome assembly GCF_965119305.1 of Pelophylax lessonae. Classification (NCBI taxonomy): domain Eukaryota; kingdom Metazoa; phylum Chordata; class Amphibia; order Anura; family Ranidae; genus Pelophylax; species Pelophylax lessonae. The sequence continues at coordinate 130,683,814 of NC_138776.1, forward strand.
TCCTCAGTGAGGGACATAACAATTCCTTGTCCAGACCAGGCACTGATCCTTTACCAGTGATGCATACTAGCTCATTATGCCTTTGTTTTTCAGGTTTTTTGGAGGCTTACAACCTCTTCAAATTCTTTGTTAGGACCATTGGTTAGATTAAATTACATTTTCCCAAGTCACCATAAAGGCTTGAGACTAGAAAGAACATGCATGTACACAACAGATAATTGCAAGATGATTATATACTAGAATAATTATTAATCTATCAGATAAATATTGGTGCATAAAAAAATTAAACAATAAAAACAGGTGAAACACACTCACCAAAACTTTGTATATGGGAGAAAATCGCATTTGCATGCCACAAATAAAAATTGCAGCTGGCTTTCCTAATATTGTGCCGATCAAAGCCACGTTGACACAATTTGGAGCTCAATAGGGAATACTCCCCCCCTACCACACAAGCATGGAGGAATGCTGAATCAGATCACTCTCACACACTTATGCTGTGGCCATACACTAGTTAAAAAATCGTTCGAAAATCTGTTTTTTTGTCCGTTCGTTCGTTCGTTTTTCGTCCAGTTAATGGGCACAAATAGAAAATCAGTTTTAATTTTTCAGAGCTGAAAAATCGAAGGAACAAATTCTGCTGAAAGAACAATAAATTGAAAGGTTAATGTGTTTCTCATCGGAACTGTTTGCACTAGGTATATGTGACAAAATGACAAAACTGATTCATTTATTTCCATTGAATGATTTATTGATCAAAATGCGGTCATTACATGATGGCACGATCGTCTGCTCTCATGGCAGAGTGCTCGTTTTCGAAAATTAGTTTGAAGGATTTTCTGTATAGTGTATAGCCAGCATTAGTTGTTGCAGGAGCAAGAGGTGAGGTTAAATCTTCCAATAGGAAATTTGACCTGGTGACAACTTTCTAAGGGCCCTTTCACACCAGTGGATATAAAGTTAGCTCTGTACAATACATGCCTGCTAGTGTGCGTGTGTGTGTGTGGTAGTGTGTACTCTGTGTGATACTAAAATGCATTGCGTTGTTTACGTCTTCTTTTTTTTTTTACTTTATTGAAATGTCAGAAAATGACATTGTATTCCAATCTATGCTCTGCAGTGGGTTGAGGTGCATCGTAGCACATCACAACACACTGTGTAAAAATGCAACCTGTTCCATTTTTTTTCAATAGGGCTTAAGGCCAAATTGCCTTGTCTATACCCTGGAAGGGCAACAAAACCAAAGGGGATGGTGTGAACAAGCCCTAAAAAGTGATTTCCTCTTACTTTTGAGAGATTTCTACTTACTTACTAAGTTGTTGTGTTTCTGCGATAGGAAGTGAAAGGAAATCTCCCTGATGGGATACTGCAGCAAAAAGAAAACCACACAGGGGTAATAACTATATGCCTTTGTTTCTGTTTCCAAACAGCACAGCAGAAAGATACCCAGCACACTTTTCAGCCAGGATGGTGGCAAGATTGGAACCACCACTACTCTCACCCATTCCTCATCTTTGAATCGACACTGCTGTCTTAACACCTCCTCACTCCTGATGTGACACCTAGGACCCTGGCTGCTCCTCAACCCCAATCTAACACTATTGTCCTATACTTCTCACCTCTAATTGGACACTGTTGTCCTCCACAGTTCACCACACCCCTGATGTTACATTGCTGTTCCCAAGAATCTCACCCCCCAATCAGACCACCGTGTCCTTAACTCTTTAGCTTTGATCCCATACTGCTGTCCAAAGTCCAGAGATTTTTCAAGTTGACCAGCAGCACTGGAGGATTCGGGCAAGTTAAAGATGGCTCTGGTGTCTGTACTTAATAAATGTCTTCTCCCACCCAGCTCACTCGCCCTGGTCACAGAGCACCCCCCCTACCCCCATCCACCCTAATATCCCACCCTCCTTGTTTACAGCTCTTTCACGCCATCCACCCCAATCCCCCTCCCCCCTATACCTCAGGCACAGTGCCCTGTGCTACCCATCTTATACCTCTGGTCACAGGTCTTTCCCATGTCCAGGTTTGCTTGGACACTTTATTCATTTTAGCTGTACCTACTATGCATTCAGTGATTTCCTGATAAAAACCACTGCTGTAATTAGTTTTTGTTAATACCAGAGAAAATGTTTTCTTGGCTATATACATTTATATTGCTATACCATTCACAGTGTATCTGTGATTTTCCATTAAATAACATTCTCTAATGACAGTGATGGTTATTCACTTGTTGTTCTTCAGCTTCTGCTGTGCCCAGCATTATTATTAAGAACATTCATAAACCAACTACATTTTATACAATTTTTAATAACTATTTTATTATTAGGGCTTCCTAGCTGTGCATTGTATTTTACACAATAGTGTCAAAATATCATTTTAATCCAATTGCTAAATAATACCAATTTCACTAAGCTGTTGTGGCCGCCCTTGTAAATCTCATGCAATATTACTCAGATGGACTTTTACACAGTGATACAAACAGATAAACCTGAGCTCTTGTCTTGCTTAAGGATTTCTAAGAGATCTCTGCAGTTTATTACCAAGTTGCCATCATAGGCAAACCAAAAAAATATAGTTATAGGGGAAATTCTGTTAAGACGTAGGAAGATATAAGATGAATTACACCAGATACACATTTGTTTACCAGCCTTGACACTGACCTCCATACTACATCATGAGTAGACTTGTGCATGACGAAAAAATTTGTTTAGTTTAGTTTTGTTTAGATTCGTTAATCTAATTATTTTGTTTAGTTAAATTTGGCTGATTCGCTCAATTCGTATTTAGGATTCGTATTCAGTATTCGCATTCAGAATTTGTTTTATGTCTTTTTTTAATCTTCTAATTTACCAAGTTTTTTCGATTCGAAACATTCAAATTGATAAATTTTGAATCGGTCGAATCGAAAACTTTAGATTTTTTTTTTTCTAATGTGGCAAAACAAACAAAAGAAAAATCTTCATCAAATTATTACAATGACTCTTTAAATCCTCTTTTGCTTAACAAAAACAGCATTATTTCAAAATGGTACTCTAATAGCATACACAGTCTTTGATTTCAGAAATATGTTTACAGTTTGAATTTGACTGGAATTCGATGTAAAATTAAATTCAAATTTGAATTTCCAAAATTCAGACAAATTTTGTTTCATTATTCGGAGCATTCGGTAAACTTGGCTTATATTGCAATTCGGTTATTCGCATATATCTGAATCTCCGAATAACAAAAAATGTATCTGAATATTTATTCGGAACGAAACGAACTGCACATGTCTAATCATGAGATGTTACTGCAAATGTCACTCAGTAGCCAACAATATTGGTTTAGTTAAGGTTTGTGAGATAACCCAGTTAGGTGTTTCTGTTGCTAAAAATTGGGGGTTCAATTAGCAATGAGCAGCAGAAAATTGATTTCCTGCATTGCGTGCATTGGTCTGAGCCCATTGTCATTCACCAAAACCAGTGGCCTGAGAAAGAAGGCATCCTCTGACACCACTTATTAATCACTGACTCTGCCAATGTATGGAGGAACCTCTGCAATGACTACCAATGTAAAAAGACTTTCTGCACTGATCACAAATGTTAGGGGGGCATTTATAAACTGACCATCAATGTCAGGGGGCATTACTACAGTGGACATCATTATAGGGAATACTTCTCCCTTAACCACCCATATAAAGGTCCAACATGTTTTTGGGTGCTAAAGGGTCTAAAGGGTTCAAAAGGGTCCCTCTTCGTGAGGGCTGAACAAAATGTGTACGAGATTGATAAAATTAGAGGAATCCTGAGAGACAAATAGTGTGATAGCTCCAGATCCTTTTTAACTGCTTCGATACTGGACACTTTTACCTGCCCATGCCAATTTTCAGCTTTCAGCGCTGTCACACTTTGAATTTCAGAGTGCTGGAAGATGGCTGTTTATGACGAAATGCGTCAGTCGGAGCCTCTCCATGACACCATCGCAAGTAAACCGGAAGTGCATGCGGTTTTGCCAGCTGGGTGATTACACTAATATATGCAATTCTCTGTATTGTTTGTAATTGAGGTTTAATGCTAAAAAAAAATTGCGATTTCTACACTATGAGGAGCATATATTTGTTTACTTTTGCATGATCCTAATTGCTTAGAAACATTAACAACTTGGCCTAAGAACAGCACAGACGGACAGTTCCAAGACCTGTTTGGATAGTTGCCATTGATGCTGGGAAGCTGCTTGCTGAGTGCTTGTAGATAACTCTGAATAAGGGAGTCACCTTTCACTGGTAAGCCCACATCTTATTAACCATTCCTGTTGACAGATGACACTGCTGATACTTGGACACTTTTTGGGAAGAAAGAAGAAGTTCACCCACTTGATTTGTTTGCTTTTTTTTTCACTTCAGTTTTGTGTTTTAGACTATTATCTTGGATAGTTTTCAAATGTATTTTGTTTGTTTTTGCTTTATTCTTTTTCTTTGGTTTAGATAATTTATTTATTAGCACAACACTTTTTTATCAATTATTTGTAGCAATGAGTCATTAAAGTGGCCTATGAGTACATGGAAGCTGGAACCAGCTTGTGAAAACAGACTAAAATGTGGTAATAGAACTTCAGCTTGAGACCTACCAATAGGCCTAACTGACCAACATAAGGGGCACTTCTCCACTGGCCAGCAGTGTAATATGGCACTTCTCCATTGACCAACAATGTATGGGGGCATATCTCTTCACTTACTGTGACTAAAAATATATTTATCGATTAACTATCTGGTTAAGTGTGGGGATAGTTACCTTTTCTAAGTTTATGAACATTTTTGGACATTTGAAATGACCATGGTTCATTTTATTCACCCTACCTAAAGTAAAAGGTAAAACCTTTCCGGGGCTGAAATGGTTAATACACAAATATTATTATAAATGACAAAAAAAGTGATAAAATAAACCATATATGTATCCAATTAATATTGCGTCCTTATTGTGCTTCAATAAACCTATAACAGTTTATAAAATGCCAGATAATCAAATCAGCGTGATGTAAGATCCGTATAACATAATCTTCAAGTGCTTTATTAACTACTTCACTAAACAGCACTCAAAGCCCTCATCTCAATGATGTGGCATACAATGCATTTACAGACACATCCAGGTTGATATCTCCACCGATATGAGATGTAGGTATTCACTATAGTCTTCTAATGTGGCCTCCCTTACACCAGGGTACTTGTATGCAGCCAGGGACTCCCCAAGGAAAAAAACAGGTACTGGTCTCTTTAGGAGCGTCTTATCATTTTGGAGATGGTTTATTCCCAGGGCATGTTAAAATAAAGGGAAGACCCCCAATAGTGTAATACTGATTAAAATACTTTAATAATATATTAAAATTGTGCTTACATGAAGTAAATGGCTAAAAGCATTTACTGGGGTTGCAAACTTTCTTAACCTGACGTCACTTCTGGTCCTCGAACCCTCAGGCTCTCCCCTGCGCGTTACGTCACGCACCACTTGACATGTGGTGTGTGACATAACGCGTAGGGCGGAGCCAGAGGGATCCCAGAGTGGGAGTGACATCAGGTTAAGGAAGTTTGTAACTCCAGTAAATGGTTTTGTATACCACATCAATGATGTGAGGGCATTGAGAGCACAGTGGTGTTTGGTAAAGTGATTAAAGAAGCACTTGAAGATTATGTTACATGGATGTCACATCCCGTTGATTAGATAGACTGGCACTTTATGAACTGTTATAAGTTAATTGAAGCACAATAAGGATGCACTATTCATTGGATACCTTTAATGGTTTATTTTATCACTTTTTTGTCATTTATAGTAGTATTTGTGTTTTAAGTGGTAGCGCAACACTTACTCACTTTCATTATAAAATTGTTGAATACAATTGTGTGTATGCAGAAACCATATAATTTATTTTGATTTAATCACCATCAATAGTATTTGTGGGTAGGGCAGGAGTTAAACACACACATCTATTGAAACATGGGTGTGCATGTTTACATTAAAGCATGTGGTGGCAGCTACCGTGTTTGTACATGTAAGGGTAAACTACCCCAGTGACGATCACTCTCAGTCTGCTGGCCCTTAGATTGTTGTCCTGTGAGCTGGAAATCTCTAAGCATATTGAGGCTGAGAGTGCAATTTTCACATTCTGCTGGCAGCAGTAAGATTTAGAGGGTACCTCCACTTTTGTGGGGGAAAATAAAAGCAAATAAAAAAATAAATAAAATAGTATATACAATTGCGACCCAAGTCATATTGTGATCAAATGTTATTAAAAAGACCTTTCCCTTTCAATCTGCAACTCTGTACTTTTCTGTAAAATGCAATGCAATATGGCAACCTGGAGGCCTTCTGTACACAGAAAGTGTACAGAGCATCCCCAGAAACATAATTTCCTGCTTGTATGATTGGCTCACTGATTTTTCCAGAAGTCTACAATAAGATACAGGTCAGATTTCTGGCATCCCCTGCAAAAAAAATGTAATTTTTGGTGAGCTACTCCCAATAAGAAATCACATCTAAAGGAATGCAGACCCGGCAATTTTCCTCATTAGAGCCCTGCAAGTGCAGTGCTGGATTGATAATTATGAAACCACTACCATTAGATACACTTTTCACATGGGACACAGACAAACACATAGGGATTTCTTCAAAATAACAAAAGGTAGCAATCTGCAACACATTTTGTTAAAATCCTTGTATTGTCTCTCTCTCTCTCTTTCTCTCTCTCTCTCTCTCTCTCATCTCATCCCATCCCATCTCATCCAGAAAAAAAAAAAATAGAAAAAAAAAATCCTTGTATTGTACATTGATCACCCAGAGGGGAGTGATTTATTTCTCAACAAAAGTGGAGTTACTCTTTCAGACAGCCGCTGTCCTATTCTAGTGGGAGCTGTGTGATCTTAGATTGCTGCAGTCACAGGCATTTCTTCCACAGGGAACAAAACTAAATGATTGCATTTAATTTGTTCTGTTTTGGAATAGTAAAAATTAAAACATTTGTTACGAAAAATGTTAGCCAACATAAAAGCTTAAGTGTGAATAGTTTTAAAAAAGAAATATATACCCTGTCCAAATTTACTGATCGCCTTTCAGGCTAGATATCACAAAAGTACGTTTCTGAATCATTATAACATTTGACTTTATTCATTACAATAATTTAAAATATGTAATTAATTACATGGCCTTTACCTAGTTCTTTTCATTTTTCATAGATAATGGATTGATAAAAGATATACAGTATCTTACAAAAGTGAGATTACCCCTCACATGTTTTGTTAATATTTTATCATATCTTTTCATGTGACAACACTGAAGAAATTACACTTTGCTACAATGTAAAGCAGTGAGTGTACAGCTTGTATAACAGTGTAAACTTGCTGTCACCTAAAAAAACTCACACACCATGGTCAACCAGCTCAGCATCATCTCCAAAGGTTGTCTTTGGGAAATAGACATATGAGTGCTGCCAGCATTGCTGCAGAGGTTGAAGGGGTGGGGGTTTAGCCTGTCAGTGTTCAGACCATACGCCGCACACTGCATCAAATTGGTCTGCATGGCTGTCGTCCCAGAAGGAAGCCTCTTCTAAAGATGATGCACAGGAAAGCCCCCAGTTTACTGAAAACAAGCAGACTAAGAACATGGATTAATGGAACCATGTCCTGTGGTCTGATGAGACCAAGATAAACGTATTTGGTTCAGATGGTGTCAAGCGTTTGTGGCAGTAACCAGGTGAGGAGTAAAAGACAAGTGTGTCTTGCCTATAGTCAAGCATGGTGGTGGGAGTGTCATGGTCTGGAGCTGCATGAGTGCTGCCATCACTGGGGAGCTACAGTCCATTTAGAGAATAATGAATGCCAACATGTACTGTGACATACTGAAGCAGAGCATGATGCCCTCCCTTAAGAGACTGGGCCACAGGGCAGTATTCCAAAATGATAACGACCCCAAACATACCTCCAAGACGGCCACTGCCTTGCTAAAGAAGCTGAGGGCATAATTGATGGACTGGCCAAGCATGTGTCCATACCTAAACCCTATTGAGAATCTGTGGGGCATCCTCAAATGGAGGGTGGAGGAGCGCAAGGTCTCTAACATCCACCAGCTCCGTGATGTCGCCATGGACGAGTGGAAGAGGACTCCAGTGGTACTCTGTGAAGCTCTGGTGAACTCTGTGCCCAAGAGGGTTAAGGCAGTGCTGGAAAATAATGGTGGCCACAAAAAATATTGACACTTTGGGCCCAATTTGGATGTTTTCACTTAGGGATGTATTCACCTTTGTTGAAAGAGACATTAATGGCTGTGTGTTGAGTTATTTTGAGAGGACAGCAAATTTACACTGTTATAAAAGCTGTACACTTATGACTTTATATTGTAGCAAAGTGTCATTTCTTCAGTGTTGTCACATGAAAAGATATAATAAAATATTGACAAAATTGTGAATGGAGTACTCACTTTTGTGAGATACTGTATAGTGTCAATAAAAGGATGTGAACCCCTTGGAATGAACTGGTTTTACAGTACCATATAAACAATTCCAAATACCAATGCCAAATGCAGAATAATGTATTATAAGTATGAAAGGATAGAACAACTCCTTCAACTACTAGTTCATTTGCAAACTGGCAGGGGGAAATAGGACATCTGATTGTCGAATGCAATCCCAAGTTGTATTCATTACTGCTAATGGGGGGAATCTTAAGTTATCTCACTTCTGCCTGTCAAAGTGGTCATTTTTCTTTAATTAATTATGTATAATCAGCACACATCATTACCACATACAGTGGCAAAAAAAGTATGTGAACCACTTGGAATTAACTGTTTTTCTGCAGTAATTTGCCATAAAATGTAATCTTATCCTCATCTGATCAGCACAGGGCCAATCAGCACTGTCCAGACAGAGGATCAGGGGAGAATGAAAACTCCTTCTACAAGCTATACTAGGAACTGATACAAGTCACAAGACTGCTATATACTGCCGATGAGAAAAGGTATTTATCCATTTACTGTCTATTTACTAAAATAATAGCATTTCCATGTTCTGCGTACTGTGGGAGACCAGATATAGTGAATGTGTAGGTTCTGGGTTTAGTAACACTTTAAGATAACAACGTAATACATATATTGTTTTTTAAGGATGAACAAGGCTTTTTTTTCGTGAATATTGTCTTGCAACAATTTTTTTTTTTTTTTGCAATCCTTAGACAATTAAACATAATAAAACTAAACAAAAGTCAATTTCTCTTGTTTGAGCAGTGTTAGTTTAA